>NW_010323787.1:97591-174907 GCF_000700745.2 Antrostomus carolinensis | reverse complement strand
CATATAGGGTTCAAAAAATCTATGGATTTTTTTCAGAAGTATCCAGAAAAGTCTCCATCCTTTACCATCAGCCACGTTCTGTCTGACGGGGCTGAGACAGAAAAGGTACATCTGAAATGTCTGCATGATCATGCTTGTACTACCAACATGCAACTAATCCAGGAAAAACTTGCTACCAAAACCTGCTAAATATAGGGTTTAACAAGATTATAAAATAAATAGCTTGGCCTAAACAAAGCAAAGGAAGGCTTCGTGGATTTAGTTGCCTAGGTATATTCTCTAATGTATTATAAAGTGCAAATGTTGGTCAAGTCTTTGTCATATTTGGACCTCTATGAAGGTTTCCTTCTGTGCAGCCTTCCCCTCTTTGTTCATTCAGTGGTGACTCTGTTCTACTTTCAGGTTGCTCTTACAATCAGACTTTTCAGGACTTGATAACTTGGTATCTCTGCTTCGCTATCAAATATGGTTGAAATTGGCCAAGACTCAGTAGTTCTCACTGTAGAACAGCTAGAGGTGCAAAGGCACAGACAGTGTCATCTCATGTACTTTGTCCCCTAAAGAAATCATACTGAAAAAGGATTGACTATTTATACAGGTACCAAGGATAACAATACAAACTATAATTAAAGACAATAGAACCATTGGAAGGCATATTAAACCTTGTACTTCAGGGCTTAAGCAAAACTCTAGCTGTTAGAGAGGATTATAGCTCTATATTACAGCAAATAATTGATTTTCTGGGTCACTTCACATAAAAAAAAAAAAAAGTTTAAAAAATGCATAAATTTATTTTTCTTCTCACTTAAAAAAAAACCAAAACAAAAACCTGACTAGAGCAACTAGAGATTCCACAAATTATTTGAGAAGTCTAAACTTGTTCTTTTGTGTAGCAAAAAGATTTAATACATAATTATTTCTTCCATCTTTCGCCAAGAAAGGAAGCAAGGTGGGAGTCACAGAATATTTAACTGGTGGCTGCTCTGAAGACTTTTTTTTCTTCCTCGTGGTGTGCCCATCTTCTGGCTTGGGATTTGTCTGGAGAGGACCAGTGGGCTGGATGGATTGGAGTATGGCTCAGGCAAGTAATGTCCATGGGCCACGTGTAGGACATCATAGTCTGGAGGTCTTCTTTACCTTTAATAACCAATAACCTGTTTGAGTGAGATGTGACTGTTTTTCTCCACTGACTCCAAGAGGAATGAGAGTCTGACAGCTCATACTCTTGCCTCAGTAGGTGGTCTGAATTGCTCATCAGTCTCTTGACTTTACACTTCCTAAGAGGTGAGGTACTTAAATGACGCCCTTGTGGTGGGCAGTGTGAATATGACTTTATGTATCTACTAACTGAAGTAAAACTCTCCAGGGTTAGGGTTATGTTTGCTGGAGGGAAAATTCCTGCTGCATCTCTTTGGCAGCCTGCCAACACCTCCTTTTCCTGAGATTAAGGGTCTTCTGACAACTATTTACTTACTTGCAATTGTGTTTGATTTAATGATTTTAGTTGGAAATGGTTATGAGTTCTGCTAGGAAATTATTATGGGAGATCAATGTAGGGTTTGCTTTGATACCTACCTTTAGGAGAAAATCTTCTCTCAGCCATTACACCTGGTGGCTGAGAAGGAAAGTCAAGCCAAGGCAGAGGCATGCAGAGATACCCAGGTAGGTTTCAAACTATGTTATTGGCTATGGAAGGCACCAGAGCTCTGGCAGTATCTTGCTCCAGCCAGGGAAATGCTCCTGCTCCTCATAGGGTTTCCCTGACCTGCCTCGAGCATTGCCTTATAGCATTGCAGAATCACAGAATTGTCAAATGTTGTGAGTTGGAAGGGACCCACAAGGATCATGGAGTCCAACTCCTGTCCCTGCACAGGACAATCCCAAGATTCAGACCATGTGTCTGAGGGCCTTGGCCAAATGCTTCTTAAATATTGTCAGGCTTGGCGTCAATGACCACCTCCCTGGGGAGCCTGTTCCAGTGCTCCACCACCCTCTGGGTGAAGAAACTTTTCCTAATGGTCAACCTAAACTTGCCCTGGCACATCTTCTTGCCATTTCCCTCATGCAGTTATGCTTTTCCTGCTGCCTCAGGTAGCATGGGACTGTGCCACTACCTTCTATCTCCCTGTGCCTGTTCTCTTCTGGTAAATGAGGTTAAACCCTCCTAATATCATGGTGACTGTGAAACACTGTCTTGGAGCTGCGAAAATACCAATTTGTATTGAATGCCAGGTACAAATGATGCAGTGTCAGCAGAGTCAGATATATTCAGTGTCTTCTGTGCTTAGCTATACTGGGAGGCAGTAGGAGAAGTATTTGGGGTTGCAGAATATCATTTAGGCTGATGGTGGTGTATCAGAGTGAGTAAAAGGCAACCTCAGCTGGAGGAAACCCAAATGGCTCAGCTGTGTCGTGGACTGATTGGCTGCTCTGTAGCATTACTATAGCTCAGGTATTTAGGATCTGTGCTTTTCAAGCAGGCATTTTCTGAATCCCACCACTCCATCCTATCTCCAGGGAGTGTGGTGTGCCTGTGGTGCGCAGCACACTGACAGCCATGGGTAATCCTTGTAGCCATGGATTTATCCCAGTCTGACAGTTGTAATCCAGCATGGTGCTTAGTGGTAGGTTCATGTCTGCTGCCTCTTTATCTGGGACAGCTTCCACATAGCTATATGCCGTGTGGTTATCCTGGGGTCTCCTTTTTCCCCTGTCCCTCTTGGAAGAAGCTTGAACATATAACTGTGTAGGAGCAACCTTTGACCTGTGATCTCCCTTGCCTGATGTGTGAGACAGTTTCCAAATCTCACTTCTTCCACCACTGTGTTTCTGGGATCTACTTTTTACCACTCCATTTACACTCAGCTCTATGAAGCCAACCTGAAGACCAGGAAGGAAAATTCAATGTCCTTTCACTATGCAAGAGGTCTAACTCCTTCGGCACAACTTCTACCTGGTTTCAGATCCCAGGAGTAACTTCACTGAGACATGAGACAGAAATCCGTGGTTCCCAGGAGTGGACATTGTGTGTCACATGCAGAACCACTGTGAGTGGCTACAACCCTGCTTAGGTAACACAATTAAGTGCAACAAATTAATGGAAATAACTCACTGGACCAAGATGCGTGGTACTTGGCCCAAGCCCTCACTCTGGAAAGCTAAGGTGAGGTGTCAAGAGAGAGAAGATAACCTATTAGGTTAACCTTCCTAGGTTGCCCAAGGAAGTTGTGGATGCCCCCTCCCTGGAAGTGTTGAAGGCCAGGCTGGATGAGGCTTTGAGCAACCTGGTCTAGTGAAAGGTGTCCCTGCTAATGGCAGGGGGGTTGGAACTGGATGATCTTTAAGGTCCCTTCCAACCCAAACCATTCTATGATTCTATTAAATGCTAGAACAGCTTTTCTTCCTTGCCATGTACATTTCCAAGGGTTTTTCACTGAGTTTATGTGCAGACTTATATATAATAATATTTACATGTCCCTAGCACAAGGAGAATCATGTTCCAAGAAACCATGATATGTATATTTACACAGAAAGCAGACAAATCATATCTATTGGATTCAGGAATATTAAGTGGACATTTCTTGATGTGCATTTTATCTCTCTTTATCCACCCCTAAAAAAAAAAAAAAAGCAAATTATAAACTACAACAAAAATTTAAAGGAACAGACATTGAATAATAACAGGAACAACAAACTAAGAGAGCTGTTGCTGCAGTTTGTGCTTCCTCTTCACTTATCCCTGCAGCACATCTGACACCAAAGACTCCAACAGAGGACTTTGCAGCTCTTTTTTGTCACCTTCACCCATCCCTTTCATGACAGACAAAGTGTGAGCTGACTGTGCGTACCTCACTCAGATGCTTCATGTTAGTGTCCAAAACTTACTGGGATGAGTTTGAACTCCAGTAGGTCAGTGGCTCATTTGTACAGTGATGGAAATAATTCCTTTTATCTGTCCTGCTCTCCTGTGCTGCTACAAACATGCATGACTATGAAAGCCACCATTTAAGAAAAAACATAAGCAATTTCTTCTGCAGAAAAAATGGGTATGTAGGAATACACACAGTTAATTTCATCTGGTGTGGTTCTGAAAGCTTAATCAGAAGGAACTGCACTGAAATCAATGTGTTACTCTCAAACAGGGAGGAAATAGGAAACAACTTCTTTAACAGAAGAAAAGTTTCCTTAAATAGAAGAGAGAAGATAGTCATCCCAGTAAATTGCTTCCTTGGCATCAGTGGTTCTGTATTGATTGATCTTAGCAGAGAATTTGGCCAACACTATGACCAGATCATATTACAGCAAACACTGCTCAGAGCATCTTCATGTTAAACTGGAATATACGTGAGCAAAATAAGCAAGAAGAATGGCTTGAAGCAGTTTACAATTTTGTTTGATGATAACAAAATGGTTTTATAAAACAGGAATCCAGGGTGTGGTAATACAGGACTGCCACTGATGCAGAACCAAATCCCTAAGCTGAGGGACACTAGAGGTTTCTCATGCTTTCCTCTATTCTTTGGCCTCTTGGCATTTCAAAAGTGCAGGGAAAATGTGGAGGACTTTTGCCTCCTCATATTCCATGGATATAGAAGCTCTGAATTGTCACTGCTAAACTAGAATAAAAATAAAAACAACACCAAAATCTGAATTTTTTTTTTTCTTTTGAGGGGAGATATGACATGAAGGTTGGTTTTGTTGCAGTTCTCAGTATTTGAAATCCAATGGGACTCTTTGGTACAAGAGCTTAATTTGGACTTGATGGGAACCCAGTTTACCAGTTTAAGTCACTATTGGCTAATACAGCTTGAAGCTGTTCCACAATAAAGCACTACATTCAGTAGTGAGCATTATCGCTGGGACTCATCTGACCTTTCCCAGGTAAGCTGGAATTGCTTAACACTGTGGCTACCCCAAAACTAATAGAACCTTTCAGCATGGCTTAGGCTATCACTTCACTTCCCTGACATCAATTTCTAAAATAAAATAGAAGGCTAATTGGTAAATCAGGTGAGTATTTTTTTCCTCCCCCCGAGATATAATGGTCAAATATATTTTCAAATCTAAGCTACCAACAATATAAAGGTACAACTTAAACACATAAATAAAAAGGGAAGCTCAATAGGAAGATGAAAGTTCAACTATAATTTACCAGGTAAAATTTATCAGCATTAGTGGGGATGGGTCTTCACTGCAGACATCAGGCCTAAGGTGGTGTGGTCAATTTTAATCAGCGTGGTTGAAAACTTCAGGGGAAAAATGGATATGTAGGAAACAGAACATAACTCCAAGGCTTCTGGCACCGAAGAGTAATTTTTGTCTCATCATACCATGCTACTGTACTGAAATGTTTTTAGAGAAATTAAATAGGCTGACTAAAGCATACATTCTTCAAAAACTACCTGGTACGCAGTTCTGAAACTGAAAATAGTCATTAAGAGGATGCTTAGCATATTTTATGTTGGATTTTGAGATGTGTTGTGAAGCAAAACCAGAAGGAACAACAGGAGCTGAACAACTAATCCACACAGGTCAATGGCCGAACCATACCCATTGCTCCATAGCAGAAGGGTTTTGGATAAGGAGCAGCAGGTGATGTGAATGATGTGTGCGAAAAAGGCTCTTCAGACTGTCAGAGGAATTTAAGATAAGAAGGAAGGTGAAGGAGTGAGGAAACTAATCAGACTCCTAGGTTCAAGTCTCTGGTGAATGTCCCAAAGACATGAACTCAACACAAACTATAGAGGATGCAACAGACCCCAGACTGTAACAAGTTTCAACAGCCAGTCTAAATACATGGAGACTATCAAGAAGAATAAAGAAAGAAGAGAATCATGAAATTGTGAAGGGCTTTTGTACATTTTACAGCACCAGCCTTGGGGACTGCAAGCGCCAGTCTTGAAGCACAGACCCATACTGCTGCTTTCTGCACTAAACACAGATGAAAAAAAGGAGAGTTCCTGCCACAAACCACTTCTAATCTCAGTGTAAGGTACAAATATCCTCTAATCGCCGCCCACAGCATATGAGGTGGGGAACCTCCTGTCTATGTTAGAGAAGCGTGCCCCTTGGCAGAACCAGCATCGCTCGCCCACTCAACTGGCCCAGTGATAATCGTCAGGGACATTCCCTTTTCAGGTCCCCATCAAAGCTACTCTGTTGTAGGAAAGAAGAGGAAGTGGAGGTCATCCAGGAGCACGTGAGATTGCTCGCTGGATGAGAATGGGGCAGCTCCATGGGATTAGTTCTCAGGCGTGATCCCCAGGAGCGCTGCACGTGGAGCTTCCTCCAGAGCTTGGCCAGCATGCAGGAATCTGATGTTTAGAAAGCCATTTTCCTGTCCATATAAACAATTTGACCACAATAGCCCAATTCCTGGCTCCGAGGCCTCATTTAAATGTTGGTCAGTTGAGGCCCACAATTAACATTTAATTAGTAAACTCATTACAAAGGCAGGAAGTCTCAGACTTTCCCTTCATTCTCTTTCAGGCCTCTGAAGGGAAGGACCAGGCCCGTCTTTGGCTTTTGAATCGCCAGACGGATGGGGTTTTTTGGGTTGTTTTTTATTTTTTTTCCTTTTGGTTCCCTCTCCTGATTTCCCTCTGCTTACAGAATAGTTGCTTTCCCTGAAGCAGAGAGTCATGACCTGAATATATTGAATGGTTGGCTGGAAATAATCTACTTAACATAGATATTTCCATCTAAATTTCACTCAGGATGGCTTCCTCAGTGTTCCTGAGTGGCTGAAGGAGCAGTGGTTTTCAGGCATGAGATGGTGAGGAGCCTGGTTAGCTTCCCTTACAGGTCTTTGTGGTAGAGGAATAGCCAAAAAATCTGATTTTGTGTGTGATGCTGGAAGGTTGGGTCTATTGTCTGTGACAGGTAGGAGGAAAGTAGCCTTCTGACAATATGAAAGGAAAATGGTGAGGGTTAAAATCCTAAGAAAGCGTTAACACAGAGGGCAAGAGCAGAATATGCCTGTGGTCAGGTACCTTGCTGGAGATGTGTGATGGGACTGATACAGTGGTCTTTTTCCCAGTAAGGGAGGAGGACTGGGAATGTATACTGTAGATTACTTGATGGGGCGTTGTTCAGCCATCTATAGGATAGAGGACCCCACCTTTGTCCATCTAATTGCTTTTGATGTGATTATTTGTGGAATATGAATTACAAGTAGAGCTTGTTTTTAGACAATGCTAAAAATGTCTGAACATACAGATTTGGGGTATGACAAGACAGACCATAACACAAAAGTGTTGCTTTCCCAACACTTATGCTACTCTACGGAAATTTATTCACCTGATCATGCCTTGGAGCAGGGTGAAAAGTAAAGGACTCATCACAAAAAATAATAATTGCAAAACAGGTTTTAAAAAATTGTTTCTTCCTTTTCTCTCAGTTTCTATTTTCCACTGCAGCACAGAGTTTAAAAAGTCTGCTGGCTACAATAGTATATTTTGTATTTTGTAATTTTGAGGAGATTTTCTCAAAGTAAACTGTGTATTTCTGTCAAAATAGAGAGGTGCAGTTCTAGTTGTACCATCAGTCATACAAGTGTATTCTTTTGCAAAGAGGCAAAGAGGTTTCTGTAGGGAGCAGAAGATGCTCATATTGTGAGGCTTGTTGAATTGTCTTATTTTGTCTGTCTTTTGTCAGAGATTAGGAGATTACAAGAATTTATTTTTTCATAATATTAATGTCTAAAATCATAATCATCTCTTTCACGTTGTGATCTGGCCATCTAAACAGCAAATTGGCTTTGGATTCATTGTTTTATTCCATATTATGTCTTTAATTCATTGTTTTGTCAACATTACATCTTTAACATTTTTTCCCCTTGTGTTCACAGAATTGGAAGGAGATAGCTGACTTGTAGTGATTTATGGGAGTGCTTAGCCCTGGTTTGTTTTGGTTTTGCCTAAGTGTTAAAAAGCATTTATTATCAGGCAAAGAACTTCTATGTGCTGGGACGAGGACTTGAAAAAAATCTTTTCCTTAAGGGCCTTTTGCAGGACTCTGAGTAAGGACAAGTTATTGAGGCCACAGTTTTTTTGCTAGGTATCTAGGTCAATATTTAGCCAAATTTTGTTGGAACATCCTGTTTCCTCTATATTTCTTCTGCAGAGAGAGATAAGCTACTGCACTCCTTTATCCAAGGCATTTACCCCTATCCTCATCCACACCAATTCCACTCACCTGGACAGATCATGGGGTGAGCAGAGCCACAACTTTAACTCCTTTTTTCATACTTCCCACTGGTGCTTTGAAATTTACTCTGAGCAGTAGTTCTGGAAGTTATCCAGAGGATGCAGAGGCAAGAATGTGTGGACTTCACAGTGCCTTACTACCCTGGGAGCTACCTGACCAAAAGTGCTCAATTATAAAGTAGATATCCACACTTGACCAAATCATCTTAGAACCTTTGCTAGTAAATGGAGAAAAACCAAACAAGGTCAGTAGAGCCCTTGCTAATAAATGGAGAAAAAAAAAAAAAAAAAAAAGATTAGGAGAGACTAGGGTGTGATTTACCTCCTCCAAAAGTGGAGAAATTAAATGTTTTTCTACAATGACTAAATCTTCTCAGATTATAATGGTATCCAAGACAGTCACCTGAAAGTGGACACCTACATCATAGGTGTCTCAGCTTAGATGAGATGCACTCATTCAATATGTACCATATCTGAATATATGTAATTTTGTTATTACTGTGTTGTACGGTATTGTTGTGCTTACTGTGATCAGGGCTTCAGGATCCACCAACAAAAATAATCATCAAATAAACAGCTCCTGACCAGGAGATTTTAGACTTGAAAGGACCAGTGCAAAACGGGGGAAGTCCCTGTCACCTTTTGGGAATTAAACGGCACTCTGACATTTACCAGTACAAAACATAAAAACTTTTTTTCTTTTATTTTCTTCATTTTGGACTGAAGATTTTGTTTCAGAACTTCACTGCAATGGGAATCCTGTATCACAGTGCTTTCAGTAAGTTCTGGAGTATCCTCTTTCGATATGTGAAATAGAAGCTTGTCTCAACTATTAGTGAATGCTGTTGGTTGAATAGAGAGCTATAAGAGCTCAGCTCTCCAGACCAATGCTTCATTCATGGGTCAGACTGTATGAAAGCCTAAAGAAGTGGCTCAGGACAGGTCAGCTTAATTCTCTCCCTCTTGAGTCCTCATTTCTCTCTGCTGGTTATAATGGGTCTTGTACAGCTAGCTCAGACAGAGATGCATCCATGAAATAATACTAGACATATCTCACCCCTCACCTAGGTGCCTGGATAGTCCAAAGCTTCATGCAAGTGTCAAGCACTGGTTGGAGACCCATTGAAATGCTTGAAGACAGTGTTTCCCCAGAGCTCTCTAGATGTCTGGTCCACAATAGAGCAGTTCAAAGAAAAAGGTACAAACGAACTGTGGAAGAATGATCTGGCTTGTCGATGAGAGAGGTTTTGCCGCTCTGTGTTAAAACTTCTCCAAAAATAGTTTTCTTTTCAAATTTTTTGTTCTTGGTGCCAGAAATAAAGGAACCCTGGCACAAGATGACAAGTTAATAGTCTGAGCCTGTTGGTTTATAAAACACACAATTCCCTGAAACAGTAAGTGACTGGCGTCATAACATATGCACTGCAAGTAAAAGCATAGTCTTAGTTACATCAGTTCACTTTTCTTTTACTTTTTTTTTTTTTTTAAATTAAAATGAAAATCAGGAATAGAAATAAAACAGTCTGGAGTTCATGACCTGCTTAGGAATGCAATTAGCCCATAAAAATCATGACTGGGATTTGTTGCAAGGTAGAAACATGATCCCTTAAAAAAAGTTGCCCCTTTGCAAAGTACCAAATGACAAGGAAGAACAAAATAAGGGAGAAATGAGCGGTTTTTATTTTAACCCCACTTCCCTCCCTCCTCAACCAGAAAGTGATGTAAAAGAAAAAACCCATCACCTCCTGTAGTCAAGTTTCACAGCAAACAAGAAGTCCTGAGCAACACTGTGATTACTTTTATCTCTGTAAGGCTAATCCCATGATAAACCTCTTGTTTCCTACACTTGATGTACCACTATTTTACTAGTCCTGAATGCATCAGGCACATTGTGGATGGCTCACTATGAACAAACAGAACCTGACAGTTTCCTTCCTTAAAATAAACAGAAATGGTACTTAGACACAGTTCAAAGAGTTTAACACTCCCAGAATGGCTATTATTACCCTTTAGGTGGGCAAGTAGACCCAGTTTTTCACTCTAGTGAAGGCACCTTTTTAAAATTTTTCTCCCTTCCCATTTTTTACTGGCAATAAAATGACTATATAATTACCAAGCCTACTTTTTTACAGTCCTTTACTTCCACTTTCCATGCTAAGTGATCTATCTGTTTACGTCACTGCTTGTTTACTTCTACCTCCTTTTCTGAGAAAAAGTAATGGTTTTTGGACTTCTCAGTAAGTGTTTTAGCAATGTGTCCCTCTGTCCTCAAAGCTACACAGTACTGGACTCTTAACAGCAGGAGATATCGCATTTTAAGAATAATATTACCGTGACCTCTATGAGGTCTTTGCTCCAAAGATTTCCGAGGCTTAACAGTTATCAGTGATGTGGAGCAGACCTACCTGCATATTCTCCTAGAGGTTTTTACTCATGAGTGGTCACAAATTCTGTGGAAATTAGCTTTTTAAGAGACCTTCAGTGCTTTTGTCTACATGGAGTTCATAAAAGAAGTATTGTGAAGTAGAGCATAAATTAAAGTGCAATTGCTATTTTGAATGAAACCCTATTTGGAAACTCTTTCATCATTAAGGTCTGTGTTCATCCTGTGCGAGTGTAGGAACAGCCCAGAGTGTCTAGGACTTCCAGGTTATACGCCGAGACCATGTATGGAAGGAAATTTATATCATCTAACATAAAATATCAAATATTTGGTTGACATTCTGGAATAAGTCCAGTGGTGAGTCACCAAGATGACTGAAGACAGGAGCACATAGCATAGTAAGAGAAGTAGAGAGTCTTGGGTTGGCTCAGTTTTAAGAAGCTTCAAGATCACTTATGACATTAGGACATTGCAGCTACCTTATGGGGGTGTGTAGAGAAGACCAAAGCAGACTCTTAGAGGAGCACAGCAACAGGACTAAGGCAACAGACAAGAAAACTCTAATAAGATATGGATTTTCTTTTTTTTTTTGTCACCTTGGAGGTGGTCAAACTTTGGAAGAGAGGTCTGTAGGGGCTGTGAAATTTCCATCCTTGGAAATATCCAAAACTCAACTAAATGAGACCCTAAACAATTTCATTTAACTTCAAGGATGGCTCTGCTTTGAGTGATGGATTGGATCAAGTGATCTCCAGACTTTTTTTTTAAACCCAAATAATGATTCTGTGGTTTGTCACAACTAAAGCTAGCTGTCTTGGCTTTCTCCATAAAGTCCATCCCAGTGTCCTAATAAAGGTATCTAAGGCAGCTGTGTTTACTGGCCCTGCCGTGTCTATTTCTCCAGTGGCTGTAGGGAGACTAGACAAGTACCCTAGCCTATTAGATGTGTAAAATTAACCGAGATTAAATATATTGCTAGTTACCCAAAGTTCACTCTGTAATGAATAGAAGTATCTGTTTCTCTGTTACCTACAGCAGGAACTGAAGACACTCACACTCCTAACATCTTGGTTAAAAACAGGGCTCATTCTGTTGCCTTCACATAAGCACATGCTTCCTGGGACACCTTGGGTATCTGAGCCATCCCCAGAGACTGGCAAACATGACACAAGGCATCTCAAGTGGCACTTCACACCCAGCTGTGGGCAATGAAGTCAAGCCCATGGGATAAAACCAGGCCCGTGTGTCTTCCCAGTAAGCATATATTTGGATCTTTGGACCAAATTTGGTCCAAAGGCTATTTGAACCTTTGCCTCAGGCTGTCAAGATCCTAAATACTTCAATAAAGACAGACATTAATATATTATTATGTATATTATACATTATTAGTGTCTTGCAGCTCCCATTGTGATACGTGAGATTGAATTTTCCCAGGAAGTGTGGTTTTCTTGTTTTGTGTTTTTTTTTGTTTTGTTTTGTTTTTTTTTTTTTTTTTGTTTATTTTTGTTTTTTTAATTGCCATGTCTTCTATGGAAAATTAGTTTCTACTGTTAAAAAGGGGAAAAAAGGCTGAGAACTGAAAGTTTTGGTTTTCAGGTAGAATGTTTTCAGAGAGGGAAACCTGAAGGTTTTCATATTCTTGACAAAAAATTCCTGTTTTCCCCAGAAGGTGCATGCTTCTTCTGACAAAATTTATGCAAGTCCATGAATCCCAGTTCAGTGATGGTCAAGAGAGAAATGTTTGTGTGGAACTCCAAAAGGAGACATCTCTGCAAAGAACCCTATTTATTTTAGGCTTGGAGTTCCTTTTTCTTAATGAAATGTTTGAGAAGGGCCAAAGGTCCAGGGAAGTATAAACAGCTAAGGTTTAGGGCTATAATTCAAAATATGCTTCAAGGAGAAATGGAATGTTTGCTGGTGCTTCTGGATTTGTCACAGGTAGGAATAGAGTGACGTGTGACTGTTAGAGCCCTGTTGTCAAACTAACTTGTACAGACACCATGGTTAGGTTTGATCTTTGACAAACATTGCTGGTTTAGCTCTCTTGGTTAGAGGGTGTGAACAAAACCAACATAATCAAAAAACCCAAGTCTAACCAACAGCGATGTGCCAGAGATGGTCTCCCCTTTTCTGCCATTTCAAGGGTGTCTTCCTTTGTGTGCATTGCTGTTATCACAGGGTCATGGTATCTTCAATGTGTGAAGTGGCATCAAGTCAAGTTTAGTGACAGAGGGGATAAAACCAGGGAAGAGCTGTAGTGGGAAGCTGCAGCTGTGAACACACCTCCCAGTCAACCTCCTCTGCACTGGGGTCTCACTAGCAGCACAACCATGAGGTGCTCTGCTTGTGGCCTTTCTCTGAGGTTGAAACTCCCTGGCTTTATTCATTTTGGCATAGTGATTCACAGGCAGAGGTGGTATCAGCGGACGCAATGCATGTCTCCCATTGCATGGAAAAAAAAAAAAAGACAGGAGTGAATGGTATAAACCTTATGTTCCAAATATGATCCTTGACAGGACTGTCTTTACCAGTTTGTCAGTGCTGGCAAAGGTTTGACTGTATAAATCAACTTTGAATTCTTCCCAGGATGCCAAGGCCAGAATAACCTGTTACACTCATCAGGCTGTGAAGCCCTGCTAATGTAATGGGAGGGGTAAGTAACCCCTTTTCATAGCTGGGTAAACTGAGGCATGGGGAGGAGATGCTAACCACAGTGAACTACAGTGCCACAGCCTGTAAGAGAAACCAGCTCTCCTGACTCACCAAAGTTTGCCATTTAACCACTAGACCATGAATCCTGTTTGCTTTGTTTTCTTGGGTTTTGTGCGTGTTTGTTTTCCCCTTTCATGTACCTAATGATGCTGGTCCATAGCAGGCAGCGGACAGCTGACAGATTACAGGGAATGCCTGGCTGAAATGGGAGGCAGGACACTTTACCAGCTCCAGGGCTATTTAACTTTTCTCCTGGGTTTGAGTCCCTCCCACTCCTGCTCATATAACATCCCTGGGGCAAGGGTAACAATTGCCTAAATGGAAAAAGGAAACATTTCCTGTGTCTTTAACTACTTTTAGTGCAGTTTGGCACCTTCAAATAAAGCAGCGTGCTTAGCTAACAGTCTGCCAGCACTCAGCAGGTCTTCAGAAATCTTTGATTTCAGTGGACAAATCCATCAGAAACTGCACTTGGGAGCATAACTCAGCACTCCCAGGGAGCTAGGAAATCCCGTTGACCTCTTTGATACCCACGAGCCCGAACTGCGTAGCAAAGTGCTTTTAAACAGACGACCCTACTCAGATTGGTTTTCACTCTCACTTCACATAATTTTATTTTAGACTCCTTCTGCTTAGTTCGTTACAATCGACATGCACAGGTACTGATGAATCATCTTCACTTCCGTACTTCTCCGTCCTTCCACTGAAGGCTCCAGTTAACAGAACACAATAAAAAAAAAAAAAAAAGAGAGATGAGGCCACCAGCATGAATGCCTTAGGAGCTGCTTGCTCTTTGTCTTTACCTCACAGCATCTGCAAAACTGTTAAACCACAGTCCTGCCTAGTTTACTGGTAGAGAGGATTGGCTTAAGCCAGTGAAGCAAAGTTTTTTTTGCAACTACTTAAAGTGTGTCTGTAGGCATTATTTTTTTGGGTTTTTTCCTCTTTGTTTCATTTTCACAGATGGATATCTAGATCTTGTTTCCAGTGTTATCATATCAGAAAACAAAGCTGTAATAATCACAGAATCACAGAACCATAGAATGGTTTGGGTTAGAGGGGACCTTAAAGATCATCCAGTTCCAACTCCACTGCCATGAGCAGGGACATCTTCCACTAGATCAGGTTGCTCAAAGCCTCATCCAACTTGGTCTTGAACACTTCCAGGGAGGGGACATCCACAACTTCCTTGGGCAACTTCTGCCGGTGTCTCACCACCCTCACAGGGAAGAATTTCTTCCTAATATCTTATCTAAAGTTCAAAACTGTTACCCCTCATCCTATTGCTACCCTCCCTGATAAAGAGCCCTTCCCTATCTTTCCTGTAGACTGCCTTCAAGTCCTGGAATTTTGTATGCATAGGAAAATGGCTCTGCTAACATTGACGGATGTTTTAAATCCTTATATGAATTTTTTCCCGCTTTGATATCTTATAGCAGTTACAAATCCACAACTGGCCTTAGTGCAGGTTTGATTTCAATGGTAATGCACTCTGTGGAAAGGTAGACATAGAAATGTCTTTGGGTTGAAAAGACTGAAATGCCTTAGAAGTAATAACATCAGCCCCAAGAAAAAGCCTCAGTGTATTTTAAATATCCCAGTAGTGCTTTCAGGGCAGCAGAGGATGACTGATTATTATTGATGGTTTCAGTGTGTCTCCTAAGGTACGAATTGGTGGCCAAAACTCCGCTGTGCTCAGTGTTGTCTAAAACCAGCTGAAAGGTAGGTCGTGCTCCAAAAAGCTGAGAAGAGAAGCAGTTTTGTTTCAAGCTGTAGAGCAATATTGAACACAGAGGTCTTTCCTTGGAGAACAGGACCCCCCTGCCATGCAGTGTTGATTCTGAAGTCAGGGGCCTGGGCTCCCTGCAAATTCTGCAGAGAGAAAAGTCCCGTCAGAGTTTCCTACACTGACTCATCCCCTGCCCGTTCCTTAAATGTAGGCAGTGAGATACAAACCTGTGACCATACCCTCTTCAGTGGAATGAACTTCTCTTATCATGCTTATTTCTGAGGATATTGTCTATCAGGTTTAAGGACTTGTAGCTGATGTTGTAGGACAAAAAATAATAATAAATGGATACAGACTAGGAAACACCTGAAATGTCAGTATTATTTCTGGATGCCAGAGGCAAAGCACTTACTGGGATTATTCTCATATTATTTTACCATTTGAGATTCTAATTAAAATGCAAGCCCTGACTGAGCTGAGCACTGCTAACATACAGTCTCCAATCAAGAAAAGCTGTGATTTTAGGTCCTACTGTGTTAAAGACGGTTGTGTTGCATTTGAGTAGGTCTTACTAAAGCTAGAAGGATAAAAAAAGGGAGAAAAAATGGGTACAAGTGCTGGAGAGCCTCATTCATGTGTGCCAACTCCCCCAAATGAAGCAAGATACTGTATGAAACATTTTTTTTCCTTTTCTCTTTCTTTTTTGGGAATGGAGGAGTGTCAAGCGGCTCTCAGTGGTAAGAGATTTCATCAGGCCGCAAAAGCAGGGACCATTCGCTGGCCCTGGAACTGATGTAGTATCCCAACATGAAGTGACATGGTAAATGTCACGGGAGCTGTGGGTCTGCTCAGCCATGGGTGCGAAAGAGCAAGAGTGAGGACAGTCATGCTGAAAGGACATCCTATAAATGAGGTGTGACTGAAGCGGTGGGTGGCCCCGTGGCAGTCTCCTGCTATTTAACGGGCAGTCAGAGAGATGCTTGTAGCTTTTAGCAGCATCAGTGGCATTTTAATTCTTTCACAAGCTCAGGAGGGAATGACAAAACTCCGCTTTATTTCATCTTCTGAATTTTAGTGGTGAAGAATTTTTTCAGGCCTTTTCTCCAAAAGCTATTTTTGCTGACCTCATACAGCCATCACTTGGCCCTCCTGGCCAATTTATTGGTCTGCTGGCAAATAAAGAGCTGGCATGTCCATCAACCTGCTAGGCTTATTTGAAGCAGCTCTTGGCACAAATCCCATCAAAATCTGCATTTTCTTTTTTTTTTGCCACTGTTATCAGTGGAAATTACATGTTTGAAAGAATCACAGGTTTTGCTTATGTGCTGTACTCTTGTGGTATAATGGGAAGAGTCCTCAGGCACTAAAATAAAGTCTTCAAAAATGACTTGTCCTGTCTCTTGAGAGGACTGTCTGATGTCAAAGGAACCAGGAACCAGAGTCAGCATCCTTCTTGAATAATTCTACCTAATTTTTTATGCCATGTCTTCTCTAGGGAGAACTTCATACAACCTTGTGACTTTGAATAAGAGGTAGTGATAAATTTCTGAGTTGAAGTTTCTTTGGAAAACACTTATTCATTCAAACTGAGATGTTTTTTGGGAAAAAAACCCAAACACAACACGAAAAGCCAACTCCCCCCACCCCCCCCCAAAAAAAAAAAAAAAAGAAAAAGAAAAAACAAAACCCAAACAAGCTGTTTTGGTTGAATTTCCTATTTCAAAATTTAAAAGAAAAGCTTTTAGGAGATATCATTTCAATCTTTCTTTTAAGACACATTAAAATGAAAGCACTTTTTGTTTGAGCTGTTTAACCCCAGTAGTTCCTAAATACCTAAACCACTTCCAATCCAGATCCTTGAAAGGACCCAAGTGCTTCTCTGCCTTTTAGGAGAAGATAGCTGCATCGGGCTCCTACCTAGCAGGAGGATGTCTGACTATAGCAGAAGTACATATAAGTTACCTTACTGAACATTGTATTGAACCCAGGTTTCACATGACCCAGAACAATGTCCTAATCACCAATCCACATGTTTTCTGACTCACAGGAGAGCACTGTGCTTGTGATGGAGGTGTCTGTGTGTGGCAGATGTGCCTCCTCCTGAGTCTCTGCTGTACAAGGAGGTTTCCAGTACAGGCTGAAGCGTTTTCTCTGCTCCAGAGCCCTCTACACAAGACAGGACGGGGTATGCCTATGGGTTGTGTCCAACAGGATCTAGTCCTGGGGCAGAAGACAGATTCCAGGGTGACAACAAATGAGATGTCTATCATCCAGAGGGGAAGATGCAGTGGGAGACAAAGAAATAAAGCTCGTGTGTGATGTGTGAGGCTTGTTGGGACTCATTTTGGGTAAGAACATGCCAAAGCTGATAAAAACAGTCCAGCATTTTCCAGAGCGAGCAATCCCACCCTTTTTTTCAGTAAGCAGCCCTGGGTTGAGCTGCAAACTAGTCGTCCTCTGCTCTCCTATGACATGGGGACATGTCTGAAGCTTCTGTTTGTGATCATTTTTTCATTTTGCTTTTCAGATAGAAGAAATGAAAGAACAAAAGCAGAAACACTCCAATAAATATTTACCCCATCTTAAAAGAAAACAACACCAAAACACCAAATCAATTCTAGGATAAACAAGGCAGCTCTACAGATGTGACTGAGAAAGGGTCAGGCTGCAGTCAACTACATAAAGCACTGGTGGTGGAATTGTCTGACAAGGTGGAATATGGGGGTGGAAGCTGTGGTAGAAGAGAAGGTCATTTTGTCAAGGCAGGGGAGCTATGACTATTTACGCCAGCTGAGGACCTGACTGTCTACAAACAGACACGATGGTGATGGTAAAGGTCACAGAGGACACTCACAAGGCCTGAAGGATGGAAACACTTTTCTTTCCACCACTCACTGCAGTACAAAGTGAAAAAGAGAAACCATGCCTGTTTTCTCTTGATTCAGTAAAGTCTACTGCACGCTCCGTCTTCCTCAAGCCCTGTGCTTTGACAATCCCCTCATGAGCTGTGATTTCTGATTTTGCTTCTGTTAAACCTATGAAGAGCAGCAGCTCGAAATGGATTCTGAGAGGCACTGCACATGATGGCTTACCTCTCATATGGACAATGCAGCATTTGGAAAATACTCAGAGGAGCTGAGCTGGAGCTGTGTCCTCTCCTCTGCAGCTGGTGCTGACTGATGGGAAGGAAATAGTTGTGGAGCTTGGCAGGGTTTATTAGCTCGCGCTCAAGTGCACTAATGCCGGGTGACTTGCTGCTGCACAAAGCTGATTTCATCTGTGCATTCCCAAATATGCAGTCCAGGAAAGTTCTTTCACTCATGTAAGAGAAAAGTCCCAGTCAAAACTCTGTCTGTGGGCACAGCCGGGACGCACAGGTGCGGGTTTACAAGGAGAGGGGAAAGAAGGAGGTTTTAGGTCCTCATTAGCCTTCATCTCCTTTCCTTTATGGCTTAAACTTTTGTGCTCCCAGCCTGGCTGTGTGGCTTTTCTCCTCAGAAGTGCTGTGGGGAAAAAGAGATGGTGAGAAGAGCAAGCATGAGGACAAGCCAAATGCATGATGTGATAATGCTAGGAAGAGAGGGGTTCAGACCTCTCCACTGACATTGGGGCTTCTTTTTTCCCTAAACACCAAGGCCGGACCCCCCGCCCCCCCCCCGCCCTCCACCAAATAATGCTTTCCTTGGCGCCTGGCTAGGATATTGGCTTGTTTTTCTGTAGTCTGCTTATCTCCCCATCTCCTGGAGGTATTGCTACTGTCACGTCCCTGGCTCAACATTTCAACTTCTCCTTTGACTCAACACTGCTGTTGCCAGAAGTAACCAATACTACACTACCAATACCAGCATTAAGAGAGAAACTCTTGGCAGACCTGTTTTTCTCTTCCCTTTCTGACCTGCCCTGGTTGACATCCTCTCCTCTCTTGTCAACATCTTGCTGGCATAGGAGAAACGGTCTGGAACCACAGGAGCTTCAGCCCAAACCCCTGTCACTATTCAGTATACTGAATATTTCTCCTGAGACCTTTCTGGCTGACCCCAGTGTACCTGACTACTGCAGATGACTCAAAGCACAAAGAAAGGTGAGCCAGGCAAGGGAAGGTGCTTGTGTTCAGCTTTCCTCCTCCTTAATTATACACATGTGCAACACTTTGAGACTGCTCAAAAAGCTGATTTGGGCACTGTTCATTTCGATTTACCGAAAGGGAATTTCCTGTATTCTTTAGTTGCATTCTGTCATGTTTTACTTCACACCAAAAAATGCCCATGCCCTGTCGCCTGTGTGCACAAGAAATTTTGGCCTGTTACCTATGAGTATGGGGGAGGGAAAAAAAAAAAGAAAAAATAAAGCTATAAAATGTACTTAATTTCTTTGGTCACTGAAAAATGTGCTGCTGCCCTTTTTTTAAAAAATTTTTTCAGGTTGCAGAGCAATTTCTGTGTTATGATGGGGTCAATTCACAGTACTAAGCTCCAGAGTTGTGGTTAATTAGTAGCCAGTTTAGGAAATTATGTTATCATTACCTCATCGCTTCTTAGCTTAGCAGCTTTCCTCTCTTCTACCTCCCCCTGCTTCCCTATTCCCTCCAATCTTTCCTGCCCAGGGATATTATTTTTCTTAACGACACCTGTGTCACACATACAAAATCAAATCTCCTAAACACACCTCAGTATCTTGAGTCTCCAATAGTTTAAAAACCCACATTAATTAACTTTTTTTGGCATGGAGATTGACCAAAGAAAACCAAACCCAAACAAAAAATAAGTTGTTCTTCGCTTTCCCCTCACTATGCTGGTTTTATGCTGGCTCTTGCCCATGTAGCTCCATACCAGGAACCGAGTCTGATGCTGGGCTGACCTCCACCTGCCCCGTGTTTGTTGATGATGAGCATGCTTGCTTCCACTCTCTGCCATCCTCCTCCATGCGGAAAGCAAAGGGGAAAACAAATAGCAGAAGGGAGCAAACAACCAGGTCCCCTCAACAAGTGGTGGCAACGCACAGAATTAAGAAGAAAAACCATGGAGGGGGAGATAAAAACCACAACTTAAAAGGGGATTTTCTGGTGGCATACTTTGAAACCAGACACTTGCTGTTAATGGCAGAGGAGGAAGGGGAGTGGGAGTTCAGAGATGGAGACCTTGGGTTTACTGGTCTTCTCTTCAACTCTGCACTTAGGCAGGCCTTGTCTGGATCTACATAGTGTCTCAGGATGAAAACACAGGCAGATGCACAGGAGAAGCACTCATCTATGAAGTTTTGTCCTAGAATAATTTTAAATTGGTCTTTTGTTACTTTCCTTCCATCTATCTATCTAACAGTGAAAGAGTCGTTTTAGTTGTTTGTCCTCCTTAATGTGTTGGACATGTGTGTTGTTATGTATCTCGTGGCAAGACCTGGCCACCTCAGGGAAGGCTCGCTGGAAACCTCTGGAGCACCAAGCTCTGAGCTGCTGAAGCTTGAGCTGAAGCTCTGAATCACCTTGTTGATATGGCCATATGCACATCTTCCGTAATTGAGCACGAAGAAATATTTGCATCACCCATCCACCACTTGGTTGTTCTTGCTGTGCAAAATATAAGCATTTCACCATTATGTTTTCATTCTTTTCTATATTAATTGGGTTTTTTTTTTCATTTCCATCTCTCTTGGTGTCTCATAACACACAATGAGCATGGTTGGGTATCTCCATTGTCTCCGCTAAGAGTTGACCTTCAAGATAGCACCGCACACATTGTCTCTACCAATTTCTCTCCTGTCCTGTACCAATTCCCCTTCTCTGCAGTGTTCACACCTCTCAGGCATTTGCAGACTGGGTGGGGCTGGCTCACAGTTAGTCATTTCTTCACCACGCTGCTCATGGTTTTTGTGGCTTTTGCCAGCGCTAAAAACTCATACTGCTCTTCTCTGCACCTCTGCTCTACTGAACAGGGATGTGAAGGGCCTGGAAGTTCATGTGATAATCCACACACACTGTCCCTGCAGCTTGTGGGAGAAGGACTTTTACTTCCCAAGAGTGATCGCAATATTGAGACAGGCCAAAACCACCCAAGCTTTTGCCATATCACATTTCAAGGCAGAACTATCTGTTGCCTCTCAGGCAGTCTTTAGGCTAGGGAAATAGGTTGTGTCTGAAAATAAATAAATGCATTACTGAATTTTAAACAGGACTTTGCACTGAGGATAAATAAAGCTTCAAATCATATGAGCTGACTGTAGCCAGCACTCGCAGTGGGATGTATGGGGAAGGCTAATACGTCAATTTCTTCCATACACTTGGCAATAATTCCCGTTGAAAATGGCATGAGTTGAAACATGCTAAAATTTCTCTGGAAGTGTTGTGTGTCTCATCAAACATCTCTCTTCAGGTTTGTCCTCATTGAACAGTGTGTTGCAAAAGCTTTTATCAGTCATTGTGTTTGTTTCTCTTTTCCCAGGAGGAATCTACTTTCTGCTTCTGCTGCCCAGGCAGTGGGTCTCCCAGGGCAGCGTTCTGTCCCGACTCTTGAGTCAGGGTTATTATGGCCCCAGAAAAAGGAGCTGTGGGACACCATGGCAGAAGGAAGGAAGGGCAATGCCTCCAGGAGATTCACACTGTTCTGCTTGTCCAGGACAAGACACTGGAAGCATCCATCCAGCTCCTACACCCATTCATCATTTCATTTCCTGTGGATGTAAGGTTTATGGTATCCTTTGCAGCCTGAAGGTCCCTGGGCTTCATCTTGGTGGTTCTTGTGGTGGTTTTCAGCATTTCTCAACCATCACATCATCATCATCAGGGTGGGATGGTGAGAGCCAAGAGCAGCACTTAAGCTCTGCAGAGTAAATGACCAAGGAGAGGACCTATTCCTTTCCCTGTTTGCTGAGACATGACAAGCCGTGGGAGTCTCAGCCAGGACAGAGGCACAGCAAGGTGCTTGCTGGGATCTGGGCTAGGAGCCAGCTCCAAAGCGCAGTTGGAGCTGGAGGCAATGTCCAGACATGTGGGCATCTTTTCTGCTAACACACCCGGCTCTGCATGCCCAACATGCCCCAGGGACACGGCTGAAAGCTATTGCAAATCCCTGGTGTAGACACTCTGTAACTAGTTTAAGGTTCATTTAAAAAGTCTTAATTTGGTGGGGTAGGTTGTCCAATAAAATTCAGAAGATGTTTATTCCTGTCTCAATCTGTCCATAAGGAAAGAAAGATTTTTGCTGGTCATTTGGTGAAGTTAAACAGGCTCAGCTTTTCCAGTGTAGTCAAACCTCCTGCCATCCTGCCTACCTGCCTGCTCTCTCCTACCTCTTGCAGTGGCATGAAAAGCTTTAAATGCTCCAAACCTTGGCATCCTGATGCAAAGCAGAGCTATTTATTTTTTCACTGCTCAACACAGGAATCTCTTCAGGGGGTGGCTATCTTTTAAGACTTAGATTCATGGGATGCTGCATTGTGGTCTCAGCTTATTTCTTACACAGCTGGATGCATTTCAGGGGTGGTGTGCATCAGTGCTTTGAACAACACTTGACTTCTCAGATAGCCACTCTGAAGTCAAAGGGCATCTTTGCTGAGTGAGCATTATTTTCAAGGGGACAGACACATCTACACCCTGGTTCAGCTTACTTTGTTTTGAATCCCTTATAAATACTCAGTTGCAGGAATGAGCATTTGAGAATCTCTTCTTCTTTTTATTTTTTTTTTTAATCTTTGTGGGTATGTGGAAACTGGAAAAAAAATAGCCCTAGTCACAGAAGGTAAATTAAAAGATCTTTGAATTTTATATTTTGCCTTAGGACTTCTAAGTAGGTTTGCAATTTTTAATACCTGACATCTACACCTTGCAGACAAACAGCTTAAAGCACCAATGCCCAGTCCCCTGAGTGAATCTAAAGCCCAGGGTTTGCAATGTACAGATCTTTTCTAACTGTGCTCTGAGGCCTGATTTTAAACAAGTTTAGTTAAATCAGAGAAAAGTCTCCCCTGCTGGAGATATTCATAATCTGAAGTAAGTGACTGGACTGACTCCATCTCATTCATTTAATTGAACCTCTTGATAAGATGCCTGAGTTAGTTAGGCTAACTGGTGCAAACACCATCCCTTAGGTTACGTCTCGCTGTTTTCCTGGTGTCACCGTTGGTCAAATATTATTGTGACGCAACTTGCTTGCCTCCATCAGTTAATATTACTGCAGGAGTATTAAAAAAAAAACAAAACCAGAAAAAAAGAAAAATAAAAAGAGAAAGAAAAAGAGGAAAAAGGAAAAGAAAAAGGAAAAGAAAAAGGAAAAGAAAAAAAGAAAAAGAAAAAGAAAAAGAAAAAGAAAAAGAAAAAGAAAAAGAAAAAGAAAAAGAAAAAGAAAAAGAAAAAGAAAAAGAAAAAGAAAAAGAAAAAGAAAAAGAAAAAGAAAAAGAAAAAGAAAAAGAAAAAGAAAAAGAAAAAGAAAAAGAAAAAGAAAAAGAAAAAGAAAAAGAAAAAGAAAAAGAAAAAGAAAAAGAAAAAGAAAAAGAAAAAGAAAAAGAAAAAGAAAAAGAAAAAGAAAAAGAAAAAGAAAAAGAAAAAGAAAAAGAAAAAGAAAAAGAAAAAGAAAAAGAAAAAGAAAAAGAAAAAGAAAAAGAAAAAGAGAAAGAAGGTGACATTAAACCAGCTAAAAAAATCTCAAGAGACCTGTCAATCAAGAAAGATATTTACTGAAGCTTCTATTGACCCATATATGCTCTTATCTAGAAACCTTTATCTTCTAAGACAATGTTGACTAACAGCTTTTCCTTTACTCTTGTTTCTATCTTAAAAGAATAACAAATAAGCTTAATTCTTCACAAAATCTTTAGCAAATGCCTTTTAAGCCTAACACAATGGTAGTTATTTTAAGAAGGATGGCTAAGCACTGCAACACTTTTCTATTTTTCTGTCTTCGTTTTTCATATTGGAGCACTTAATCACAGTTAATCTTTGCGCACAAGGAAGACACATTAACTTTGTTTGCACAGGACTGATATAAAAGCTTTCAACTCCTCTGCTCCTGTATTCATCTCCCTGGTAAGCCTTACCGTTTTAAATAACAGATAAAGGAAATGCTGGAGATTCAATGATACAGTCTATCTTTCCTCAAGTAACTGCAGGGACTAGACACTGTAAGCAAACTTGCAGCCTAATAGATGAGCCAGCCGAAGCTGAGCATCTGCAAATCCCACTGGAAGGTTTGAGTCAAGGAGAAGGGCATCGTTTACAAGGGTGTATCAAAAACAACAGCCTGAGAAGATGCCAATACTTAGGACAGGTGGAAGGAGACCACTGCCCTGGGCAACTGGAGATGTTCAGAGGTCTCTGCTCTCTGCAGACAAAAGCAGCCCTCATTGCCAGCATTGCAGCCACCTCCTGACCTTTGCCTGTGTCTCCTCTTTGTGTTTTCCTTCAAAGGCTATAGGAAAGGCTTGCTATGGAGTTTTGTTTTGATAGGGTTTTATTCTCCAAGGCTGTGAAATTGAGGGCTGAGTCTCAGCTCTACTGAAGTCAGTGAGCCTGAAATGAATAGAATTTCTTTTGGACTGACTCCGAATTTCTGTGTTGAGGGTAATGGTAATTTAAATGCCTTTTATGGCCTCTTTACTCTGTCAGAGCAATAAAAGGGGGCTTAGTCCTTGGTTACACCCAAAAGTTGCCCTGCTTAATTATCTTGGAATAGTTAAAGTAATAAAACCCTTTGCCTGCTCCCTGCCTCCCTCACACCTACAGGAGCAGATCTGCTGGTATAAATGTACCAGTGTGGGACATGAAGGGAATTAGACTACAGTGGCTTGGGGGTGTTGGCTAGAAAGAGACAGCTGTATGTTAATTTATAAGTGAGACCTTGTTCCTGGCAATTTTTCTGTCTGATTATATAGGTATGAACTTAAACTACTGAACTCGGGAGAAGTTCTGGGCTCTTGAGGATGGATGCATGCCATGGCCACATCATGATCCCAGATCAAGGGAAGAGTCAGATGTGTATGGAAACCTATGTGCATTTAATTGGACACGAAAGAAACCTGGACATGGGGACCAGAAGGAGTGATAGTCCCTAATGTAGGCACCTGGGAATCAGAGCTCCAAGGTATAGCATGGTGCAGATCCTTGGCTTTCTCTAGGCTCTGGAGAGACCTTCTAGTGGCTTTACAATACCTGAAGGGGGCCTACAAGAAGGCTGGGGAGGGACTTTTTACAAGGGCAGGTAGTGATACAACAGGGGTAATGGTTTTAAACTGGAAGAGGGTAGATTTAGATGAGAAGAAATTCTTTACTGTGAGGGTGGTGAAACGCTGGAAGAGGTTGCCCAAAGAAGTTGTGAATGCTCCCTCACTAGTAGTGTTCAAGGCCAGGTTGGATGAGGCTTTGAGTAACCTGATCTTGTGGAAGGTGTCCCTGCTCATGGCAGGGGGGTTGGAACTGGGTGATCTTTAAGGTCATTCTATGATTGTATAAAAATCAGCAGGACAAAAGAAACAGGAGCTGGAGAGAAGAGATCCCATGGCAACTTCAGTAGATGTTAAAACACAACTAGAGATCCTCCTTTGCTGACTCTTGCCAATTCTACATCCTGTTTTTTGTTTGCTAGGATCCAGCAAAACACAAGAATTATGTGTATGCTCTAAACTTTCTCTGTCCAGACATTTCTCGGAGCTATTCACAGAGAACAAACTGAAAAACATTGTGCGTACTTTGGCCAGGAACCGTTTTAGTTTGCTATGAAGTGCTGTAGTATAAATAAATATATATGTGCAAACAAATGCATAAAGAATATTTGTTTGGTGGTCAGAAGAAGCAAAGCTGTCCTTGCCCTTTCATCCCAAGATGAGAGGACATTAGATCAGACTAATAAGCATGTAGATTGTTGGGTGGGTTTTTTTGTTGTTGTTCTGTTTCTGTTATGTTTCAGTTGTACTATTTCATCTTAACAGTAGTTAGGTAAAAGAGGACTGTTTAACCAATGTATTAACCAGTCATCTGGTAGATTTAGAGGCCTGAAAGTCAAAAGGTTACACTGAAAGGACGTGTCTATGACAATAAATAGACCATGGCTCTGAGGGTGAGTGGCACAAAATGACTCAACCATAGAGACTCTTTCTACTCCCTCTTGCCAAAAAGTATTGGCTTCTCTTCACTGTTTACTTTCACACGTATGTGCTGAGTGTCCTTTGAAGTACTCTAGGGCATGTTGTCTTGCCTCCTGATGCTTCTCAGAAGACCATAAGTCTTCCATAGATCCAGAATGTTGTCTGAATCAATCTAGTGCAAATGTTATGGATACTTTAGGGTTTCAGTCCAGGTACCAGGTGTTGGTATGTGGCCAACTGGATGAAGGTCCTAGAAAGTACAGTCACTACTATTCAGAAAGCAGATTAGTGGACCAAATAAAAGTGTCTGCTCTAAGGTGAGTAAATTTTTAGAGACCACTGACAACATTGCTAGACCCCCACCAACCTTCACAGGTCAACGCGGAAACACCTATATTTGGATACATTAATCTTTGAACTAAATCTTATTCCAAATTTCTACTTGAATATCTAATGCCACTTGAAATGCATGAAATCATTTGTGAATCTGACCCTGGGTATCTAAGGCTCGATATCTCACCCGCTTTGTAACAAGGAAAGAGTAAATATTAGAAAAAATCCTTAGAAATAGGCTTCTGAAGCAGCTTCATGTGCAGCACAGATAAGGCAGAGGAACTCCTTTTTACTATATTTCTCTTTACAGAGTGACATGTTCTGCTCCTCGAGGACAGGAAACTTTCTCTCCTGGGGAAGTTAGGTAGTTGCAAAGAGATTTTTATTGCAGATACACTCATTTCTATCTCCCTGTCCTGCTAGTGACTGCAGTGTGTGTGTCAATTGGTTCTCATAGGCTTTGTTAAAAAAACAAAACAAAACAAAACAAAACCAAACCAAACAAAACAGGCTCCTTGGATTTCTTCAAAATTCCCAAAGGAAGTTTTAATTCATTGGCTCTGGATATCATCCTACAGTGTCTGAATACTGGTGCTACTGGTTGAGTCTTGGAAGGGATTCAAAGGCAGCACTGTACAAGAAAACTTTGCAGGTCTTGGCATGTTAGATAGTGGTGGGTAGTGATGTTGCTTAATAAAGCAGTTCAGTTCAAAGTGAAGGTAGAGGGAGTGTAGGCTCATAGATCATAGCACACGTGCTAGCCCAGAAATGTCAGGGTATTTCAGTTGTCATTAAAACATGCAGGTACATGAATTATTGGTAGAACTAACCATCCTATGATGCCTGAGCATGAAGCCAATAGAGGCAAAACACTTCCAATTTTTAGCAAGTTTGAATGCTTTGGCAAATTGTTTAGCTTGGAAGTTACTGAAAGCCATATTCATTTAATTAGCCTTCCAGTGTACTGGCAACATGTCTAGGAGTTTATCTGCACTCAGACCCCCTCCATGATAGGAGTTTTTCAGGTCCCACACATTGAATTTTGGAAGCAACTTCAGGAATTATGAACATGAGGGATGGATGGTACTTGTCTAAGTCATGCAAGATGTGGGTGGGCTCTTTCTCAGCGAGCTTGCACAGCCAGTTCTCACCAGTATCCCTCACATCCCACATGCCAGCCCAGGGCTGGGTTTTCAATAGGGCACAATAAGGTTTTTGACATAAGACCTAGATACCTCAGATTCAGAAAATCATTAAAGGAGTCTCAGTTTTATGGGATGAGATGTTCAGCAAAGGACAGAAAGAGGCTCTGGGTGCTATATTCACACCATCATCTGTGTCTGCCTATATACCTCAGGACAAGAAACCAATGAGTGATTTGCATTACCCTGATCTCCACACTCAGCCGTCAGTGCTGTGAAGTGTCTTAAGTACCCAAATTAGGCACCCCAGTAGAAAGTCTGGAGATTATTAGGACTATATTCAAGTTCTGTGTCACTTGAAAATGAGGACCATGATTAAAAGACCCGATTTGTTTTTCAGAGGGAAGCAGGGAGGACTTGACCTTCATGCTGATGTTATAATCTCCTTCCTCTACTTTGGCATGTTCATGAGATAGAAACCTTTCTAATATTTTGTTCGTGGTAAGAAACTCTCCAATGAAAAATAATTAATCTTTTATCATAACTCATTTACATCTATCTCACTACAAGCCCAGGAATGCTGGTCTAAACAGAGGCAATCTCAAAAAAACAGACAGGTAGACAGGGGGAGTAGCAATGTTGACTTCTTTTTAGACATCAAAGCAGTTGTTAACTGAGCAGTTCTATTTATAATGTTGGTAGATTTTCAATGTGCTTTCCCAGAATGAGATAGACAATTAAGGAGTGGAGGTTTTATATTGATGAGTAAGTAAATGTTTCATTTCTAAGATGACTTGTCTTAAATGAATTGCTTAAGGTTCTGTTTATAATCTTGGAGTGCTGGAGTACTGTCACACCTTGCTTGGTAACATCTGCTCTCAGGGGCTCCAGGAACTAACATTTGGCCATGTGTCTTTTTCTCCAATAACTTGTTAGGTCCCTTTGCTTCTGAAAGCAGTGCAGTGTTTTTTTCCGAGGTCCTTGTTATAAAGAGCAACTTTAAGTCCCACAGCGTTAGGCACTCTTGGTCACAGGACACAATCCTGAATGACAAGATTAAATCTTTTATTTTAAATTTTTATTTAATGTTCATGGGATTTTTTCTTCACTGAACTTTGAGGCTTGGGTTTGTGGATTAACTTGGGCTGGGGAAGTAAGGAGACTGGGTTTTCATGGTCCAGATACTGGGAAAGTGGGAAGATGAAGGAGGAAGAACATGATGGGAAGAGAGAGGAGTTGCTTACAGTAAGGCAGCTGAGTGCAGTTTCGGAGAAAAAGGTTTTGCCACAAGTTGTCCTTTGTGGAACCTTTCCCACCTGGAGAAATATAACTAGGCCTGTCTGGGACTAATTAGTCACCTGGTGAAGGAGAACAGGAACTATAAACTGATTTAAGAGTCCTACCCTCTCTTGCTGTAACGTTCATTCAGCGATGACTTCAGACCCACTATGAGGAAAGGGGAGAACTGCTTGCAAGAAACACTTTTGTCTTTGTTTGTCCTTGGTGGCCTCAAGGAAGGGATCAGACCAGCCTGGGGCAGCGTCCAGACTGCCCTTTTCCTCCCTTTTCTTCCCTGATGCTCATTTCTGTCAATACAAACGTCCTGTACCTCTCATGTCACTCAGTGCCTTGAATGTCATAGGAGATATTTCCAGAACACCAACTTCTATGATTCCTGAAGAAAAGATGCTTTTATTTAAAGAACCTGTTTCCATCTTAATAGATGGAAGTGAGCAGTGAAGGAGCAGTGAAGGTGAGTTTAATGACATGGCTCCCTAAATGCTCTGGATCAGAAAGCAAATAGAAGAGAAAATGCAATTGCTCCTTGGTAAAATCTTACATTTTTCTTAAGGTAATCTCAGCGTCTGCAGGGTATTCCCTCCTTTTGAGTATTTGACATTGCCACCATCATCTCAAATTTTTTATATTTGAAATGGTAACACAGTATTGAGCTGCACGTTGGTTATTTTAAGGACAGAAAGGAACTCAGGTCAGATGTACTGCGCCTCGTATGTTGAATACAAGACTTGTAATATGCCACTCTTCCTGTAGCTGAGGAGAATGTCTACCAAGGGGAAGAGCAGTGTGTTATGACTAACAGTGACAAACAATAGATACCTTGGGAGAAAGCTGAGAATAATCGTGTAGTGATACTTCCTCAAACACTCTCCCAGGTGTCAGCGATTTGTCTCTGAACCGGAGGGGTTGTCTTTGTGTTCAGTAGACCTTGGGATTTTTTCTTCTATTAATTCTGTAGCTGCTCATTGGACCCGGGTAAACTGTTGGCAAAGGTCTATCACTCTCACCTCTGGAGACTGTAGCTTCAATCTTGTTGTGTATTTTCACCTGCCAGGTGTTGCTGGTAGGGCTGGTATAGTATACATGAAGCAGCAGCCTTGGATATGAGGAATCATAGCAGTGGGAGAGGCTTTGCTGCAGCTGAGGTATATCACATGGCAATGCATGACCGTGCCTTACACTCAGAAGAGTTTTGCTAGAAGGTATTTTCCCAATGACACCTCAGATGTAGAAGATCTTGCCTGTGGGATGTCTCTCTGGAGACCAGCAACATGGCAACAGTTACAGGGTTTCACATGGAGTTTCACATCTACCACTCCAGTTTACGTGGGCAATATGAAGCTTGATAGAGGCATGATGCTTGGGTGAAGTGTCTGCAGTAAGTGACAATAAACTCTTGTAATCTCTCCTTCTCCTCCCACTGCTAACCCCAGCTGTGCCCATGCAGCTTCCAGGGCTGGTGTCATCTGAACCAAACAGCAGTTTGGACTCTGCTTGAAAAAAGCAGTCTGTCCCACACCTCTTCTCCTTCCAAAAGCAGCACCAAAGCAGAAATGAGGAGTAAGGGACCTGGGTGCAGGTAAGGGTGGGTGATGGCCCTAAGGAGATGTGTGGAATCACGAAGTTGCTTATTTAATGTCTTTATAAATTTAGAATACACTCCCAAGACACTCCCTCCACACAACCCCACACCTCCCTCACCTCCCCGTCTTCATACATGCCTAATGAGAGGTTGGCTTTGACCCCTGTGATGCCCAGACCTACATGGGGTGGTAATAACAAAGAAACATTTTCACCCTTCTGAGGCCTTTCTTAAATGTACACTTCACGACACCACAAACAAGGCTGCCCAGATCTAGAGGCATTCCCACTCCCTCTCCCACCTACCCTCTGTTCTGTGCATCCCTTGTGCCCTGACTGGGTAAGTGCCTCATTAAGAAACACCGAGGAGCAAGCTGAGGGACCACCAGGAAGGCTCTGCAGCAATCCTCCCTTTTACAAATGCAAATGAAAGGCAAGGATGCTTCCTAAAACAGCCTCTGAGAAGAATGGGTTAATACGGGAGGTAGTGAAGCCACATGAAAACTACACAGGTGCAGCAACAGTTTTTATTTGGTAAATATCACCTCCCCAGCCCAAGAGGAGGCTCATGAAAGAAGACGCCTCTTCTGCAACTAGGAAGAGTGTGGTTAGGAGCACTTGCCGAGTTAATAAAGGCTGTTGAAGCTTCAGCTTCCGTTGGTGGTTAACCCCGTGACATTGCTCTGCTCCTCTGAAAACAGCACCTGACTGATACACAGCTTAATTGTGTGTGATATAAACACGTTTTTATCACATTAGCTTGCTGCCGAGCATGCAACCAAAAGGCGCTGCTTAATCGAGCTGGGGGTAATTCGTACATAACAAGACGGGGTTGTACGCTGCTGCATAATATAGTGCTGGGGTTGGCAGGGGTAATCAGGGCTACCCCTGCCCAAGAAGCAGCTGCTGGAGTGGGTGTGAGGCAGAGAGCCGTGATGTGATAGGGAAATGATCACCCTTGTGGTTAAAAACCAAACCTCGCTGACCTATTTCCTAGCAAAAATATTCATTTTTTGCTTTGGTGTTTTTCTCCATCTCTCAAGGAGGGTTACTGGGATCTAATGGGCTAGGTGTGCAGCCCTTGGTCCACTTGAGATGAAGGCTGGACCCTGGATCTGCAGCAGAGCCACCTCAATCTGCAATACCCATGTTTCCTCCAGGCCAAGGCTCTACAGAGAAATACAAGCTGCCAAGCAGGATGGTGCCCTAAGCACCAAGCTGATTTCTGCATTAGGAGCTTTTTTTGCATCACCAGCCCAGAGCCCTTTTGTATCCACAGGACTGATTTTTGAGCAGCCAGAAATACACTAGCAAAAATCTCCCCACACCTTGTGTCCTGCTCTAAAGCTGCTTCACAAACTCAAGGGCTATTTTTTTCCCCCTGCTTTCCTCCTGGAGTACATAATGTCAAAATTAGAGGGGGATGTTACACGGACCCAGGCTCATCCTACCCCATGGTAATGTCCAAAATCACCATCACATCCTCTCCTGAGCTAGGAAAGACTGTTCTCTCTCATCCACTGTGTAACCCCAAGTAGCTATGTAAGGTGTTTGCCAGGTTCACAGTCCATAAATACATCTCTTTTTTCTCCATCCCTAAGCACTATTAAATTGTGAGGAAGATGAAGGAAGATTCTGTAATGATACAGTCACATTCCCACATATAATATCTGTATTCCAAAAGTTTCTCCCTCTGTAAATACAGGCCTCTGTGAAGGTATTTTATTGAGCGTAAAATATGTATATTTTTTCCTGCAGTATTTTTGTCTGCAAAGCATCACACACACACCCATGGCTCTGTAGGCACGCTATGATTTTAATATTGCTTTGGTTCATGTTTCACTCACTCCGCATCAGCAAAGTGGTGTGTACAGAGTTGCAGCCCACTTTCGGGCTGGTAAACAGCTCCCTGGAGGTCCTTTTTTATCTGGGCCAGCTCTGCTCTGCAGTGGTCCAACACAAAATGATTTGGTTTAAGACTTCCCTCACGGAAACCCAGCAGAATTTTTCTCCTTACTTCATAGAATCAGAGAATCACAGAATGGTTTGAGTTGGAAGGGACCTTAAAGATCATCTAGTTCCAACCCCCTGCCATGAGCAGGGACACCTTCCACTAGACCAGGTTGCTCAAAGCCTCATCCAGCCTGGCCTTGAAAACCTCCAGGGAGGGGGCATCTATAACCTCCCTGGGCAACCTGTTCCAGTATCTGACCACCCGCACAGGAAATAATTTCTTCCTAATATCTAATTTAAACCTGCCCTCTTCCAGTTTAAAGCCATTACTCCTTCACTAAGGCAGAATTGGGCCAAAGTTGTCTTATGCTGCAGCAGATCAAGGCTGATCCTACTTGACTTTCATTCCTCACATCTTCATCACAGTGTTTCCATCCATCTACAGTGACAAACATCCTTTCCCCACCTCTTCTTCATCTCTCCCCTATCCTCCTCTCCCAGACGACCTCCTTTGCACAGCTGGGCTCTTCACAACACTGATTTCTTCAGGCATTAGTTTATGAATGGTACAGGCAGTGCTTTGGAAATTCGCCCCTTCATGCCAACTTCCTGCTACGTGGAACACCTGCGTTTAACAGCAGAGAAAGAAAACAACCACCACAGTAAACTTTGGTTAAAACTGGTTTCAATTAGGAGCCTTAATTGCAATGAAACTGAAAGGAAACTGAAAGGAAACAAAATGGGATCTTTGCTTATGTGAGCTTTCCTCCTTCTTTCCCCCCACCACTCTTTTCATTCCCTCTAGCCTGGGTGAAGCAACACATCTCTTCAGTTCCCACCCAGGCACTCAGCATCCCCACAAGTCTTGGGCCTAGTCTCCATATCAGTGCCATCTTTCTCATTTGCTCTCTTCACAGGATGAGGCAAAATCTCAGCCACAGACTCTTACAGCTGCAATGGACTTTCTGACCTTTTGGGACTGTTTCTTCTGTACCCCAGACTGGTATTTCTCAATCGGTTACACTCACACTGGGCACAGTAACTTGTTTTTAACAAAATGAAAGACCTCAAGACCTCAACTTTTCTCCTTTCTTCTCCTGATCAGTACTGCCCTGGGTTTGGGATGTCAGCCATCATACAACCAATGTAGCTGACTTCCTGACTGAATGGAGCCTGACAGGAGGCTGTGAACTTCCACACGTGTTTTTCCCTCCCCTTGCTGCAAATATTCCCCATGCAAGAAGACTGAAAAGTGTAATTTCCCCATTTTAACCCAGATCCACTCAAGGTGCAGTTATTTTCATATTTTAATCAACACGATTTCATGTCTTTTGGCAGAGGGATCACGTTACCATATGCTGTATTGCGTCCACAGGTGTTACGGCTGTTGCCACACTAAGGAGGTGAGAGGAGACGGTTCAGACCTGTCACACCTACATTTCATCATAAAAATGTTAATGGGTCATTCCAGAAAGTCTCTACAATCTTTTCAATTGCTTTTAATAGACGCCGTTTTGGACATTCTTGGCACCAGCATGGCCCATTTGTGCCTCTGGAGAACTGTAGATGGGTTATGTACGGCACTTGCTCTCAGCTGCAAGGATTTTCAGACTCCAGTTTCTCCTGTCATTAAACTCAAGAGTCAAAAGCATGGTGTTGCTGCCCTGAGCTGGCAGCACAGGATGTTGGATTTCCCACTCTACCAGCAGGAGATTCTGGTGATGGTGGCCAAGGTGGCATGGGAGGTCTACAGCTTTTCCTCCTGACTCTCAGCATAAATAGGATAAATGACTACTAGACTCAAGTGGCAATGGGACCTCCCACATGTGGAAATAGTTGAGGTTGAAGCCTCAGTGATGCCACTGTGGGTGACCCCAGAGTGTCTGGGTTTATCTTTATAGCACTCTTTCTGTTGTTCTACCATATACAAAGACAAATATACAGTAGCTTGATGTAAAAAAAATCTATGTAATTGCACTTGTGAGGGTTATTGTAAGGTTATATGGTTTGCTTAGCAGACATATTGCCTGTACTCTTCTTTTGGCAAGAGCTGCTTCATGTTGTGCTTTGTCTTTAGTGGCCTGTTATTTTCTGGTTGCTGTTGTTTATCAGCACGGACTGGTGAGACCAAAAGCGAAGATGGATATTTACCTTGATAAGCAGTGCCCCAGAAGAAGACAGGCTGTCATCACAGGAGTGAAACTGTTCTTCCTTAGCTGATGTCAGTGCAGGACCTTGAAAACAGGTAGAAGAGCTCAAGTCCCATCCAGCAGAGATGAGTTTCAGCAAAACGTATACACGTAAGGAAGGACTGTTGGCTTCCAGTAGAGCTGAGGAGAGAATAAGTAGCATTCTGGGATTCATGCAGACATTGAGGGGACTGAAGGACTCCCTCTGTCTCTGCTGACTGACTGTGGTAGTGGGGATGGTCCTTTTGTGATTCAGGGCGCTTATGGCTAAGGGATGGAGCTGGGTTCCCCATCCAGCAAACACACAAGCCATTGGGTGAATTGCAAAACCCAGCTGTGTTTCTTCATGCTTATACCACCATCAACTAGAGAAAAGTGCTTTTTCCCTCCCATGCCAGCAAACTTTGTTTTCAAGGTGGCAAAAGGAGACTTGTGTGAGGTAACCAGGACGAGAGTGCCACCTTTCTTACAGCAAAGCCACCTGTCAAAACCCTCCTACTTGTGACACAGCCACCAAGGGAAAGCAGACAGAGCTCGATGGAGCCCTCGCTCTTGCAGAAAGCTTTATCTGCCATTCTCCTGCAGTGCTGAGTGTGTGTGGTGAAACCGAAATCTTTCTCAGCGCAGCTGAAGTACGTAACTGTGGTTCCTTTGCAGTGAAAGAAGGGATCGGCATGTGTTTGATCTGGGGTAAGACTCGGTTTGCCTTGCACCACAGGTGACAGGCACAAGAGCTGCAGCTCCCATCCCTGCTGTGGCTGGGACACGAAAACGGCAGCTGAGAGGCATGTACCTTCCTGGCTGTGACCTGCCCTGACGATGGGGAACTGCATCTCAGTTCCTGGCATGGTTAAAACTATTACCCCTGTTTGCTATGTCACGGCTCCCACTTCAGACTCATTCTTCTCTTTTTGCAGTTAATTTCTTTATTTTCTTTAGCAAAGATGGGACATGTCATACTGGGTTTTGAGCAGAGACATGCTGAGGAGCTGGAAGCCAGCCTGGCAAAATAATTTTTTGTGATGATAAGGATAAGGCAGTTTGGCAGTGGGCACAGAAAAGAAAACAAAATAGGATTTTCTCCCATCCTTGTTGCAGATTTTTGTGGCAGCTTTGTCCTGCCTTTTATCCTTGCTGAGAGCCTCAGTTTCCCTATCTGGAAAATGAGGAGAGAGGTTTGCATTTTGGGCTAAGCTACAGGTGGCCACTCGAAGTTGTGGCTTGGGTTAAGATCAGACTGTGAATATTGTGGAAGTGGAGGAGAAATGCAAATTATTCTTATCACTGAGTGAGTGAGCCTTAGCACTCATGTTTTTCATGCATTGAAACCAACAATGTACTTTAATTATGCACATCTTTCCTGCGAGGTTATATGGATGGCACCACAAATAAATTTTTGGGTCATCAAATTCAGTCTCTTGTTGTGTCTGCCAGTCATCTTGTCTACTCCTTTCACTAACAATCTTTCCAGATTTTTACCAACACACGCTGTTTTTACCCGAAGCTGCTCCAAACCCAGAGTACCTTAAAGATTAACCATACATTTCCGCAGTTACTTGGGAATGGAATGAAAGAAAAACAAAACAAGAAAGACTGAAAGTCAAATTTCCATGGGTCTTCTTGGGAGTAAGATGTTTTCTATCAGGACAAAGGGGGTTGCACCATGAAAAACAGGAGAGTACAACACTCAGAAAGCAAAGCCCTAACAGCCACATCAGATTCACTGTGGTGCACTAAAGGAATCACTTTGGATTCTGCAAAGCCCAGAATGTTTTGTTACGTGAGTAAACAGTGGGGTGTACATTCCCACCAGGCCATGTGCAACCATTTGAGAAGAAACTCCTTCCCACAGCCCAAGAATATGAATGAGCAAAGGTGTGAAGTCAATGAGCACCAGCTAAAGACATTTAGCTCTTCTGGGGATGCTCTCATTCAGGAGTTAAGTCGCATTACATTCCTTTAGACACATGCGTCTCTCTCATAGAGTCTCATATCTAACTGCTCAGCTAAGATACTTAAGCTACCGCTACCTAGTTGGTCTCCTCTAACTGCTCAGCTCAGATACTTAAACTACCTAGTTGGTCTCCTAAGGCTCTATCTATAAACATTGCAAAACACAATTTTCTCTGGGGTGGTTTAATTTAGAAATAATTTTTGGAGAAATCTCTCTCTCTGTTGTCTAGACACTGACTGTAGAGACTAGGCAGGTCAGAGAGATGTCTAAATTTTGGTAGTGCAACAGTTCCACTATGCTGGGCTGTGTTTTTGTTTCTAAAAAGGAACTCAACCATGGTATGTGTTGGGGGGAACCAAGACCACCTACACTGATTTTTTTCATCAACCGTATCTTTTCCACTCTAGACAGACAGAGTGAAATGTGGGCAGGATTAGGTCATGCTAATACACCGATAGCTTTCCTGGCTGGAAGCATTAGCCTTCCAAGAACATCCAAGAACTCTCATTACCCTGAAGGTTAACATCTGTGGGCAGACGGACTTGGACTCACTGCTGCCAAACTGATGAATTTATCAGAAGACACTTGCACCTTTAGATGCAGTGGTACTCAACAGGCAGGGTGTTAGTTTAGGGCACTGATACTGGGAACAAAGGTACATCCCCTCATCCTGCTGTGCTTTGGTTTCCCCAGCTGTGAAATAATATCTATTCTCTTTGCTTCAAAACTGCTGTTGACACTTCAGGAATGTAAGGTCTTTAGGAGAGATGATATGAAGCGGATAGTAACTTCATCTCCTAGAGAAGTTTTCTTGCTCTGTTGATTACATGGGGAGCCAAAAGAGACTAACTTTTCTATTTAAATGTGAGATTTTCTTAGTAGTTGACCCCTTACTGGGGTTCTGGGTAAAAAAGTAGATGTTATTGTAATAATGATATTATTATTATAACATGCTCAACATGATACTTTCTTCTCCATGTAAGGTAAGTGGATACCCCCCTCTCATTTGTTGTCATAATTATTTACTAATTATTCCTGTAGTCAAAGGTATTTGTTGAACTAAAAAAGGAAAAGGGGTTTAGGTTGAAACTGCCTCTCACATAAAATCACTTTCATTCACTAAAAAGGAGGGAAAATAGCCAAGATTCTTAGCTCAAAGGATTGCTTGGTTTTGATTTTGTTGTTGTTGATTACTTTGTAAAGTCTTTATGCCAAATATAAAATGACCTCACATACACCCTGATACCTGGAAATTGGTACAATCTGATCAACCATTCTGAGCTTTTTCAGTAGCTGACCCTCTTTGCAATGTATGAGCTATTGCCAAATTTTAAGCACATGAGTGGTAGTGCCAGAAACAATGGGCTTAATTTGAGCATGGAATGAGATGCACATTTCCAAGGATGTTTTTAGAATGAGTTGCTATTTCTTTCTAAATAATCAGAAAATTTGAATCATATTGTTCATCTGCAGTTCTCAAAAAGCTTTCCAAAAGCAGCAGCAAAGCTTAATTTCCACATGAAAACATGTTCAATTACACACCAGAGAAGCAGGAAAAAAAAAAAAAATCTTTAAACCATTGCAAAATATAAAAACACACACTCCCTTCATTAAGAGGTGCCAAAGCACCTTTAAAGTGACCCTCAGTCTTTAGGGCTGAAAGCTTCCTGGTCCTCGAGGCATTTATATACAAACTTCCCCTGACTTGAGATGTCTGGCACTTTCATTTTAAAGTACTAATTAAATTAATATTTACAGTAAATTTTAAAGTGACATGTTGTTATATTGCAGAACAAGCTTCAGTATTGCAGGTGAATGAGAATATGCTGTCGCGAGTATCATTTTTCTGTTCTTCTTTGTGTCAAAGTTCATTCACTCATTTAAATCATAGGGCTCAGCAGATCTCAAAACAAATTACAGAAGATTTACAATAAATTACATTTATTCCCTTTTCACAGAGATGGAAACTGAGAAATGCAAAGAGAAATGAAGTAACTTGGCAAGTTTATGCAGCAGGTCTGTTGCAGAGGCAGGAAGGATTCAGCTCTTTGGGCTAGTCGAGGTGTCATAGCGAATTGTGCAATGCTACGTGCAAAGTGCATGTTCTGTCATTGTTATAGACTAAATCCTAAGAAAATCATGAACTGCATTAATCCAAACTAATTGTATGCCTAATATGTATGTGTGATAAAACTTCTGATTTGGAAAACAAACCAAATTATTCAGTCCTGGATCAAATAAATCCATTGACAGTATAAGAAAAAAACCTAAAGCTCTCATCTCCATGCCCTGTTTTTATGCCATCTCTGCCCATTAAGGGGATGAATTCTGCTCTAGCTTGCACAGATATATTTCATGGAGGAAAGATGTGTTTAAAGGAAGGTGCATTTTTTCATTCCCTGGTGAATTTGGCCTCTAGGTAGCAAATTCTTCCTTCTGTTTTTCTACTACAAGCTCATGTGCTTTCTGGGGCTGGGAACATCCTTTTGTTCAGTGCATGTAAAGGGCTGGGTGCACTGCGGTTCTGGGCCATGGTTTAGGGCTCCTAGGCACTACCACATGCTACATAATTAATATTAGTAATGAATAATAATAATAATAATAATAATAATAACTCAATATAAGTGAACTCCATAACCTCGCCCTTGGGTGCCTGAGTGGGAAATACGAGCCAAGGCAATTCAAGAGAGACATCAACAACAGAGTTACTGACAGCAGTCCCAGCAGCTGGCTTTCCATATGAGCATTATAAATGTGGCTGGGAGGGGGAAGGCAGTGCAGAGCAATTTCACATTGCTAGGCTCCACGTCCAGGGCAGTGTACCATCACCAATGGAGTCATTTCAGTCTCTACTGGAAAATCAAGTGGGAATTACTGCTCTGGAACATTTTTCATTGAAGGGAGAGCAGCTCCAGAAGCAACCTCTGTGAGTAGCACTGGGGTGTAAAATGAATTACAAATAACTATTGCTTCTATGTTTTCTATACAAATGCTTGAGTGAAGAGACTTGAGCTATTATGGAAGGTTGCTTTGTGGTGACAGCTAGTTGGCTATCACTGGGATGATTAGTAGTTCTACCTGTCACCTCTTTATTCCAATGAAAGGGATCCACTTTGATTCTGGCAGCTTCCTACTGACCCTTAATTTGTTGAGGGATACATCCTGGGGGAGCATCTCCACCTTTCAGTGATGACTGCACTTCTCTGAAATGAGCATCCCCTTGAGAAATTATAACAAATGATTTGAGTTTGTATTTCTTGCTCTAGTGTTGCTATTGCTATTCTGCCTTCATGCTTAGGCCTCTTCTTGTGGTTTCTGAAGGCTGTTTGGCAGCTGGAGAGGAGGAACTTGGTCTTCATGTCACTCCTTCAGCATAGTGCAGAAGTGCAGAAAGACTTTTTGATAGCACAACTTATCCTTCCATAGCAAAGCCCAGGACATAACACCGGTGGCTTAGTATGTGTTTAAGTTCTCTGGTGAGGAAGAACAGACTGAAGCTTTGCACTCAGAAAGAAAAAAGGGTTTGATCTCATTTTCCAATGACAATGTTTCTCACGGTTTCCGTTTAGCCTAGCATTTATTGCCTTTCCCAGGAAGACCCTTGAGCAGTGGCAGCAAAACAATTGTCAGAGTAAGCAAATACTGTATGGATAAAGGGCTTCAGTATACCAAGCCAAATCCTGCCCACTTCTAGTCTGCTGTAAACTCAAAGAAACTCTCTGGACTTTGGTGACGTTGTGGTGAATGCAAAGCCCAGCTCTGCAGAGCCCTTCCCCGTTGTTCCTGGAAGGGTCAGCTTCTGCTCTGAAATCCACCACACCCTTGCTTTTGCCAGCAACCAGTTCTTAGGTCACAGCTATTAACCTACTGCCAGTGCCTTTCAATTAGTATTTTTGCCCTGCCTCCTCCCCCCTGGAAGGCTTTTCCTGAAATTCACTCCTCTGATGTTTAGAAATCTTCAAATTTCCAGCCTTATGGCCAGTTTGTTCTTGTGCCAACATTGTCCTTTTGCTTAAATAGCTCATTTCCCTCCATGGCGCTTGCCCACCTTCCCCTCCCTGAGATGTATTTATAGAGAGCAATCACATCACCCAGTAGCCAGTGCATGCTCAGCACCTTCCAGTATAGGTCCCTGGCATTTGTCTTACAGACATGACTTAAAGTGCTTCCTCTGAGTCTGAACGCAAATAGAGTTCCCACCCTGTTCCAAACATGGTGCTTGCACACACTGGATCTGTTCCAAACGGCCTCAGGATTGCCTATATACTTAATTTAAATGGTAACAAAAATAAATCTCATCCCGAGAGGCCTCGTGGGACAGGCTTTTTTGCAAAAAAAAAAGAGATCGGTGTGCTTCTTCCAGTTCCCTCTGCATGAGAAAAAAAACAACTTTAAGTTGTTGAGACTGAATTCCCTTCTCGCCTTGCTGGTGCTCTCCTGTCCTGTTCCTGGGGTGTTGCTGGGGAGGGCAGCCCCTGCAGTGGTGCTGATAGGACTAGGCTTGTCTGGCTGCCAGGGTGAATCAGAACAGTTCTGTCTCTAACATCCTGCTGCCTGTTAATTAATGCATTAATGAATTGCCTTCTAATTCCTATAATCATCCTTATTTTGGGGGGTGAACAAGGCTTTCAAGGTTGCATAGCTTGCCCAAGGCCACGCAAGAAGTTAGTGACAGAGCCAAAAAGAAACCCGGGTGCCCTGACTCCTGGGCAGGGCTGTGTTTTGCAATAATGTTCCCTTCGTGGCTGGGCCAAATTGCTCTCCTTTTGGTAAATCATCCTACGCACCATTGCCTTCGCTCAAGCAAGTGCGCTCGGTGCGATGAAGCACCTTTTTTTTTGCCTTACAGCAAGACTAGAGAAAAGCATGTAACAAACTGAGATTTGAAGCTGCCTTCAGCAGTTCCTAATCTCTGCAAACGTTATACTCTTTGTGGTAAGGAGCTTGGGAAGCTCTCCCTAACTCCTTTTGAAAGGCTGATACGTGGAATTTGTTTTCATTTCTGAGTTGAGCTTGCCTTCTGTACGCAGATAAAACTTCCTTCAAAGTCAATAAGAGTTTTGCTGAAGTGCATAAGCCCGATTTGTTTTTAACTTGTATGTTACTTCACTGACATAAACAAGTTCCAACTGGCGCTAATGCTATATACAGCCAGTACAGCTACTGCAGAGGAAACTGGGTTGTGATCTGGTTAGTGCATCACTGGGAGAACCGTTCAGGTCTGATGAACAAATGCCTTTTTTCCTGTAATTAATAAGAAATTTTCGTTTTCTTTTTTTTTTTTTTTTTTTTTTTTTAATTTAAATTGTTCACACCAATATGTTTTTATCTGCATATCGAAGATAAAAATAACCTCTCAGAACTGCATGTGTTAACACAAGTGTGATTCTCTATGGTATGTTAAATATTATCATTATTAGTTATTGTCTTACTATCGCTATTATTCACAGTTCATCACAGAGGTAATATTTCAAGACAAATTAGGCAGAATTTATACTGACCAAATTAATCCTAGAGCTACTCCATCATTTTTGAATTGACTCATCTCGAGATGGTTTCATGGACTTTGTATATAAAGTGACAATTACCTTCTTTTCAATTTCCTGTGTAGTTATTATTCACCAGCGCAGCCTTTCTGCTCACCAAACAAGAATCTAACTAACAAAAATATGCAGGTAGTTTATTATACGGATTCATTCTTCCAACCCATTAATGTTTCCTGTGAGAGGTGGATGACTCTCGGTTTACATTGATGGTTATGGCTTTGGGTTGGAAATTTTCACCAGAAAAAGAATCCTTTTGGAAAGAACCTGTGTATTTTAATACTTTTTTTTTTTTTGAAAACCTGAAAAAAATTGGAGAGACACCAGTGTTGTTGAGGGGGTTACCTGTTCTCTGCTTATGACTAAAATTGAAAGTCATCTCAATTTTATATTAAGGGTTATAAAATACAGATAATTTTGACCAGGTTCTACTTTGTATTGCAGAAGTGGGTCTTTGAATGTCTTGTATTCAAGGGAAAAAACAGAACCGTGAAATCCCACCTCCCAAAGAAATTTTACTTGCACCAAGGTCTGCTCAGCCTGCAACCTCTTCTTGCCCAGAAAAAACACTGGTCCAGGGTAATGGGCTGAAAAATGCTCTTCTCACTGCTTGTGCTGCTTGCGTGAGAGAAGCTGTAAGAGGGCTGTTGGGGATTTATGGAGAAGAGGCTGTGGAAGTCCTAAAGAAAGAGATCATAAGAGGAGGCAGAAGGGAGGCTCCTGACTGGTGGTATGGAGATTGCTGATTCAGGACTGCAGCCCTTGCAGGAGTTAGTGTGCTCTGCGGTGCGAAGGGAGCCAAGCCACTTATGCAATATTAATATTAATAACTGCTTTGCACTTCTATAGTGCCTTTCATCCGAGGATTTCAAAGCGCTTTACAAACATTAATTAATTAAGGCCCATAACACCCTGTGAGGTAATGTGAGTAGATATTACAGCTCATGCCGAGGCCAGAATTGCCAGCATTACAGGTATAATCCTCTAGCAAGAGTTAACTTATTCTTGAGCAAGCTTTCTTACTTATAGGCATAAACAGGCTTCCCTTTAACACTGAGAGTGTCTTTATTATTTTTTTCTTCTTCTCCTTGATCCATCAGTCTTCACACAAGCAAAACTCCCACTACGAGGCAGCCAAATGAGGTGAATGAGCAGTACTTCCATCTCCCAGCTCTCTGCTTCCTCTTTGATCGTCTGATAAAATTGTAGGATATCGAGAGGCTGCAGAGTTGTGTCACATATTAGTGTCCTGCTTCTGTGGGGTTTCCCTGTTCTAAATATACTTTGCACCAGGGAGATTAAAAAAGGAAGTGAACTAAAATATGTTTTATGGCACCTGCTTATCAGATGACCTCCAAACAACCTGCAGACATTAGCTAACATAGCCCTCATTGCAGCTGGTCATAAATGTCATTAGTGCCATTTTAGCCAGGGTTTTTTTAACCATTCCCGGCTCATGTGTTTCAGAGACAAGGTGGGAACTGGTAAAGAAAAGGCAACCCTGTTAAATCTGCCTCCCTGTTCATTGCAGACACTCATTTAACTCCCAATTTGTACTTTTTCAGCTCAGCATTTGTACCTATCATATTTTCAGTCTTTCTTTCCCTCCATGGAAAGGGGCAAGTTGTGGACCTGTGGGGTGCTTTGCCATGCAGCCCTGTCTGCTCTGCGTGGGACTGGAGCCAGGGCCAATCTGAGGTCTGTGCTGTGTGGCTCTCAGTGCACCTACAAAGGGGTCCTGTCCCAAAAACCAGCATTAAGGACATGCTGAGACCTGGGTTGACACCGCTGGTCATGCTGAGTCACATTGTGCAGTTAAATACACCATCAAGTGTCCCTTGGTGTGTCCTGTCAGGAAGGTACCTGGCCAAGGGGAAGCTGGGTGGTTGGAAAGTCCACATTTGGGCTCTTATATTCCAGTACTCTCACATACTCCGTAGCCTGCAACTGTTTATTGTATGGGCAGGAAATATATTTTTTTTCTGCCATTAACCCCTCTTCTACCTGTCTCCCCACTCCTTTATGGGACTGGATGCTCTCTGTAACCTGGGATGAAGCAGAGCTCTCTTGCTCCAAGCTCTGCGTGCAAAGAGAGCATTATGTCTATCCTACATGGCTGTTTTGGTAACCACTTGCTACAGTTGAATAGAAGCAAAGGGACCTTGGGGGTAATTAGTCCAGAGCACGATTTTTCCAGGATTTGCCCATTCTGAAATGCATTCTGAAACTGCACAGACATTAGCTAATTAATGTGGTGAGTTCATTAAACCAATTAATTGCATTTCTTTCTATGAGTGGGCTGGGCCTATCAGTCATCTTCATAGAGTGCAGTTTAGGGCGTTAAAAATATTCTCTTCATCAAATTAAACTTTATTAAATAATAACTCCTTCCAAATTCTAGGCTAGGAATGAACAACGTCACTCTAACCACAAGAGCTGTTTATTGCGCATAAACTTCTTTTTACTGCCCTGCCAGCTGTGATAAAACCAATTCAGATGCATATTCTCAGTACAGTAAGCACTTTCTCCCCTTTCATAGCCTTGCATTAACCCAAAGACTCCATCATTTTGTGCAAAACCCCCACTGAAATCAATGGGAATTTTGTGTGTGGAAAGAATGCAAGGTTGGGAAGTTATATGTCCACATGTTGGCCAGCAAAGGCATTGTGCTTGCCACAAGGGGCTTTTTGGCAGGCAGCAGAATGTTTTGCATGTTTCAAAGACAAGCAGAACTGAAGAAACACTTAAGTAAAAAAAAAGAAAAAAGAAAAAAGAAAAAAAAGAAAAGAAAAAAAAATTGTCTTTTGCCTCATTTGGATTCTGCTTAATTCTAAAGTTAGTCTAAAAATACCTCTTTTTATTTTAAAAGAACTTAAGATTAGCGCTTTTTAAAAAGTCCTTTTTTTAATGTTCAAAAATATTTTCCTTCATTTTATTGAACCTCTCAAAACTCATGAGTATATCTGCTAGAAGGTGTCTTTAGCAAGACTTACTATTTCCCTCAATGTTTCTTAGACAGCAGAGTTAAAAGGTGTTAAAATTTACAAAAAAAAAAAGGCTTTTTTCCAAATAATTCAACAAAAATATTTCGGTTTTAGGTTTTTAATATCTAAATTTCTGCTTTCTAGGACTAATAAAAAAAAAAAAAGTTTTGGGAGTCTTGTTTTTTAACAGAGGCACCCCAGAAAGTTTCTATTTTAATATATATTGAGCACCATGCAGTGAAAATCAGGTCTGCTTTTTAGCATGGACATTTAAAAACAAAGCCACTCAAAAATAATTGCATTTCAGTAATTTCCCTTCTGTAATTTTGTCCTTGAAGATCTTCTTGATTTTGATTTATGAATGCCCAGAAGCAAGTAAAAGCAGCGTTTCCAAAGGTTTAGTAAGAACAAAGGGCACGAGTGTCTAAGTGCCACTGCAGGTGCCTAGATCTGAAGCTTGGACCTTCAGTCTCCGCTCAGCACCTGCCCCTGTTTCATGATCTCTGGTGTTCATCAGGTCCAAGAACAGCTCCAAGTGGCCCTCCAGCATCCCTTGCAGGTTGTCACCTCACATGGGGCTAAGGAAGGAGGGACACATAACATCCTCTCTAGTTGAGGAAGGACAAAACCCTTGCCCTACTTCATGGGGAGTTGCTCCAACTACTTAGCAGCTAACACTAGACTCAACTCCATGTGCACCTACCCATTGAAAAAAAAATTCTAAGTTTTGGCCTCCAGCAGCCTTTGAAAGAACTTAGGGGACGAAACTGGTTGGAAAATTCTGTCTTCCCTTCCTCCTGCACCCTTGTTTTCCACATTGTGCTCCGCGTTTTTACAGGAAATCTTAAAACTTCTCAGCAAGTCAGGTTTTCTGGCTGATCTGTGTTCAGCCAAAGGTGTTTCACCTTCCCAGTGAGAGCTGAGTAGCTAAATTCCAGGTTTTTTAATTCTTTCTCAGTCTCAAGCACCTAAAATGCAGGCATTACAGTACCTAGCTTGTACATATTTAAGTCTTTTCATTAGGTCTAGCTCTTAGCTTTGAGGCACTTTCAGAAACATCAGCCTTAGGTGGATAAGATCTGCCCTACTACATCTAGGATGCTTATGTCAAAACCTGGTAACACAAAGATCATTCCTCTTATTAATTAAATTAGGGCAATTTCTATCAAATATGCCAGGAGTAACTTGGAGGCTCTTGGAAGAACTCCAGCCAATTAGAATGGTAGTTAAAAATAAATTCATATCTAAAAGAGAAAGAAACCTGAAAGACCACAGCAGGCCACAAAACACTGTAGGAACTTGAAAATAAAGCTGCAGGGAAAAAATCAATTGCATTGTGGCCAATATTAATCTCCCATCAATAAATACCATATCTTTCACTGCTTATGGTAATTGCCCCAGTGATTCCCCTTAAAGTGGTTCTCAAGTACTTAGAGGGCCTGTTGATAGCATCTTATCAGGTCTCAAAGCAATGGTGTGAAAGCACAAATAGGAACTGCGGCCTAGTCTGAGAAAAAATGTGGTCTTTAGAATGTGCTGATTTGACAAAAGGTTGTTGTTTGTCACAGACATTAGTTTTTATCTGCTTAGTGGATAATTCTTCCAGAGGGGACTCTTCAGTGTCTCTCTACTCAGCTTGACATGAGGTGGATTTTCCAGTAAAAATATTGAAGTCAAGTGGGCCCAGACTCCAATTGCTGTTTGAAATGGGCTTTTCTGGAATCACGATCTGGATGCTTCAAGGTAACGTGTGAGTTTGTATGGGTTCCTACCTAAGGGCTGATGCTTTCTTCAGCCTGAAAAATGACAGGAAGGAGTTCAGTCTACCGTGAAAGTGTTGTCGTAAAAATAGTTGTCATACTGAAGGGAAGTGGGCCTGGTGTTTTTTTTTTTCTTAGGAAGTGTTTTGATTTAAAACTAACATCCATGAAAACTGATTGCTGACCTTAATTGACTCTTGGGAAGTAGGCACAACGTTACACTTGTTGTGTGCAAAATGGCATTCACAATCTCCATTTGTTATCAGGCCCATCAACTCACCTGCATGGATTTTAAGAATTATTCAGTTGAACCTCTCCTCATCCTCCCTTTGCAGCCAGGATGTGTATATTTCACAAAATATATAGGCCATAACCTGCAGAAAATGTGTAAGAGGCCATCAGTGTGTAGTGAGCTGTTTGGGTCTAGAGGTTTTGCATGCTTTTCACAACTGAAGGAATCATTTTGCACGCACATTTTACCAATTGCTGGATGACCCTGCCTATTTTCTCACTGTACAGCTCAAAAGATGCTTAAACTGCCTGTATGATGTGCAGCAGGAGGTATTGGCCAAATACGAAAAGATTTCTGGGAGTCTGTTCAAGTAATACTGTAGAAAGTCAGGTAGCAGGAGATGCATGTAGAAATTTTCAGACAACAGCCTTCGATTGCATACATTGAACATAATCTTGGGACTGTTACTTAAATGGATATGTGCTACTTTTCTTGAAAACCACACACAGATTTTGATGTCCTTGTGTTCTCTCACCAGTGAGTGTTATATTTTGCTTATTATTTAGATTTCCTTAGGCTTAAGTGGCATTTTCTAGATTTTACAGAAATGTTCCAGAATTTATCCCTTCCAAGGTGGCATGTGTTATTTGAAATTAAACTAAAAGACAGCTCTTTGATGTTACTTTTCATTCTAAACTTAGCCATCGCATGCCAAAGCCCCAGTTTTGATTGAACACGGCTTTCTTCGTTTTTGCAAGTATTTTTTTTTTTAGAATAAAGATCTTATTAAAAATTAAATTTTCCTTGCCCTGTAATGTATCAGCAAGATTACACAACTCTGATTTACTGTTAGGATTGGAAATTAACTTCAAAAGACAAGAAATGGAAAGTGGTGGCTTATTCTCCCATGGCACATTACAGCATTAAGACAGAATGATATAGTGATATCAGAAATATATTTTCCCCTGAAATGAAGAAAACTATATCCATTCATTTCTCACCTACATATTTACTTGCATTTCAGGACACTTTTCTGCTCTAAGTAAACATCTGGGACAAGTCACAAGATGGTATTACTGTTGTAAAAAATGCCAGCAGATAAGAAGTTTCACTTTTCTTCTACCTCCGATGCCAACCATTATACCCTATTATACATTTTTAAGCTAAATTACGCAAAGTATTGAGTGTTTGGCTTGCATCCAGCTGTGCATTTAAAACCACTTTTGACTAAAAGCAGGAGTGGTCTCACTGAACCTGGTTATAAGCCATAAACGAAGCACATGTTGAATTGCCCAACTGGGTCCATGCCAGGGTGTAGAGCATTTTGAGGATCCAAGCCATCCCACAGTCATCTCAATGGTTTCTGAGTGTCTGCCTTAAGTCATTAAATTTTTTGAAATGGCATCTCTGTTGTGGTATGTTATCCCTCCTTCCTTCATAAAAACCTTTATTGAAGTTTCAACTCTATCCTTAAGGCCTGATCCAGACCAGGATAGGAGGCACTACATTCATAGCAGTTCTTGGAGCTGGCTGAAGTCATCCACGTGGGTTGAAGTATCTTGATGGAAGTGGTTCTACTCTTACTTTGCTTGGGTTTAGCTCTGTGGGCTTTTTTGAAGGGGTGAAGCGGTGACCTGGAGAAGAAAGTAGACAGTCCTGAGTGATTCACCAGCTGAGAAATTGTTGTCACTTGCAAAGGGTCCAAACACAGGACCTTAAACAGGGCATTTAATTACAGAATCACAGAATGGTTGGGGTTGGAAGGAACCTCTGGAGATCATCTAGTCCAACCCCCCTGCCAAGGAAGGTTCACATAGGGCAAGTTGTACAGGACTGTATCCAGGTAGGTTTTGAATATCTCCAAAGAAGGAGACTCCACAACCTCTCTGGGCAGCCTGTTCCAGTGCTCTGTCACCCTCACAGTAAAGAAGTTTTTCCATATTCCAAATGGGACAACTCATGGCGATACCTAACTCTTGGGTACATATGCCCAGAATAGACACCAAACTCAGATGAGCATGTGAAGAGCATTTAATGCCTTAGAAAAGTAATCCCAAAGGTTTACAATGAGCAGTAAGTGGTCAAGAAAAAAAATGCAAAGTGGAAGAGCCCGAATCAGTGCTGCAGGAAAATATAGCTGGGACAGGTAGGCCCCAGGCTTCTTCTGAGCAGGTCTTCAAAGGATTGAGTAAAGCCAACTTCATTTTTCACCCATCAAAAAAAGCAGTCACCAAAGGAAAAGGAGGGGCCTCTCATCATTTATGTTGTAGTCTGGTGGTTAAAACCACTTGCCCAAGAAAAGCAAGACGAGTTCTTGGTTTGCCTCTGCCTGGGAGGTTCAAACCTATGTTTCCCAATTGCCATGGGAGTACCCCAACCACAAGACTGCAGGTGACGCTGGGTGGAGAAAGCATTTCTGCATTCCTTGGTCAAGCTGTGGGACTGCACAGGAAAGACGAAGAGATTCCCATGACCCTTTGTGAGGAGAAAAGGATTTGGGTTCTGGACCATTTCCCCTTTTTTTTCAGTCTGATGTCTGTCTAGATGCATTATGTAATTGGTATTTGGGAAGGGGGAGTGGTAATTTTAGGAGTGAGTTGGGCAGGCACTTAATGAATAAAGGGTCTTCTACAGATTTATAGCCTCTACGTCCTTCAAATGTCAGTCCATAGCTCTGTAGTGCAAAATACTCATGGAGCAAAAAAGTAGAAACTGAAACTTAAAACAATCCTCTTTTTAGCTACTAAGGCATGGCCTCATGCTCTGCTTGCAAGTCACCTTGAGGTACCACGGCTCTTTCATTTCTTTCTCTCTACTCATTGGCATAGCTTGAATGAGGAAATAAATACTTTCTCCTCCCCTCCTCCCTGTCCTCCACATCTCACCTTCACATGATAACCTGGGGTTTAGGATGGTTTCATGGGAAATGGAAACTGAACCCCTGGGGCTGAGGAGGACCCAGAGCCCACTGTCCCACTTCCTGAGTGAGTGCTTTAATCCTGAGGTTATTACAGGAGCAGAGGGCACTGGCACTGCTGTCTCCTCCTCCAACAGCTGCACTTAAAAGAAGAAAGCAACTATGACTGCATTCTTGAAGGGTGTGATCCTGCGAGCAAGAGGTAGGTGTGTTCCCAGAATACCTCCAGGATTGGGCCCTGCAGGGGACTTTGGTGCCACTCTGCCTCGTCGTGCCAGAACATGGTGGGGCTGCCCAAGACAAGCCAAGAGGCACCTGACAAGCTGAGGCACCTCCAGGGTTAGGAGGTGGAAGGAGGGGCTTGGGGATTGTGACTGTTTTTTGATGTTGAAAGTCTCTCAAGTCTCTTCTGTCAGGTGTCATCAGCAAGCATTGAGGCCCTTCAGGAAGGGCAACCCCTATGAAGCCTCTTGATGGAGAGGTAGGCACCACCAGGGAGGTTTTAGTCCCACCTAATACCAGAATCTCCCTCCAGGATATGCTCTTCTGTTCACAAACCATAATGAGAAACTAAGGAGGTGCCTTAATGCAGGGCCCTGATTATGTGGAACAAATACTGAACTGAGGCTTATTCATTTAAAATGATATGCGGGCTTCAGCACTTTGTGTTGGGCTTAAATATATGCTTAAGTGATTTGAGACCTTAGACAAGATTTAGCTTTGAGTCCAACAGCAAGCAGCTAGGCTCTCATTTCCAGCTCATCCCCTTCAGACTTCCATTGCTGAGTGAGATCCACCTGACGAAGGGGCTGCAGCAGTACGTCAGGCACGATGAAGGCAGTTTGTGTGGCAAACTGGGAGTTACCTCTCAGGGCACTCGTCATTATTTTATTTCTTCCCCTCTGTTGCTCCCTGTGAAACAACATTTCTGTCAGAGTGTTTCTGTGCTTCTGTGCATGTGCTAAAGAAACATGGGACATTAATCTGGAAAATAGGGCCATATCTCCACTGAGGTAATACAGGATCCTTTTTGTCCCACTTACCACGATTTCCCAGTTTACAGGATCTAAATAGCTTTCCTGTGACTGAAGGCATCTTTTACACACTGTTTCTTTAATTTATCATTTGCAATCCCTCAAAGAAAAAGAGGTAAAGGAAACTGGGTGGGAATTAGTTGCTCCTTCACGTATATTGCACTAGTTACTGTGTGGGAGGATCATTATTTCTAATGATGATGGATGGTTCCTATATGAAAGGGCTTCTTGCCTCTGTTGTTCCCCAAGTTGGAGCAGGAAAGGGTTACTATTTTAATGAGTGAAGTTGAAATACAATTTATTGAGAGGGATGAAAAAGAAGAGCCATAAAAGCTGAATCAAAACAAATGGAATGCTTTACCTGATCACTTTTATGGCGTTGCTGCTTTAATAATGTGCACACACACACACACACACACGCTGCCACTGAGCTTTGACTTCAACTATTTTGTGCAATCACTTTTTTTCCCTCATATCTTCAAAAGAGACAATTTTCCCTAAATAAATATTTCCAATGCATCTTTTTACTCAAAACACAAAGAGTTCCTACAAAAGCTTATATGCTGACAATTTGCTCTTCTTTTTTAATAGCCTGCTGATAGAGACAGTCTCTATTGCATAATGACAGAAACCCAAAACCTTATCGTACCTATATGCTACTATTATTCGGAGCACCGACGGTGCTATCCAAAACAATGGCAAAGAATGTGCTAAACAGGGACCCTCATATAAATACAGAACTGCCAGAATAAAAGCATCGGTTTATTCCAGTACACACTCAGCTGATTAAACTGAGTAGTTGTCATAAAGATAGATAGATAAATAGATTGATCATATAATTTTTTTTTTTTAATAATTCCAGCCTTCAAACTTAACATATTTTGACAGGAGAGTATATTAAAAGCCATTAAAACAGCTGTTTTGCTGTAGGGAATATTACTTGTGGGTTTGAATGCAGAGATATGTGTAGGTATTTATTCAGTAATCAATCATAGAGAGAAAAGACCTCGAATTTCAGTTGGAAGTTTTTATTTTTATCCTTTTCCTTACTACTGGTCTTTAAACCTGCTCTGAGGAAAGCTATACATGCCCGGCTGGTGCTCATCAAAAGCAAGCAATCACAGCTAAATCAGCATGCAAAATGCCACTCAACCTTGGGCCTTTATTAAAATTTGCTGGGACTCAATTTGAGATAGCGATCGTTCTTATTAAAAAGCAAAATGTAAGATAGTTTTTTTATATAAATCTCTGGATGGAATGGAATTGTTAATCAGCATAGGCTGATGTGATTTCTCTGTTGCAAATCCTGCCGAGGGCTCAGAAGTGGCACATTACCATAATTCCTAGGCTAGAGCTGGCAGCTTGAAAAAGACCTGCAAGAATCTTTAAAATGCTTAAGCAAAGCTGTAAGTCACAGCAAACAACACACACTGGGAATGGTTACCACAGGTTCTTCGTGTTATATAACAAAGTTTCTTACTTCGGTCTATTTGCTTTTACCACAATTTACTGTTTCGTTAGGTAATTGTTTATGTTTTCTTGAGAAAAAGGGTAAAAATCACAAAATCCCAAATATAATTGAAGCTCTGTTATTTCCCCTGAAAACCCAACCCATTTTAATACAAAACCCTCTGCTGTATTGTGAATTCAATATGTGGAATCACTTCTCTCTCTATACATATATACACAGATATATATGTTTTTAACTTAAAATTAACACCAATTATTTCAGGATCAGTTTAGCACCTTTCCTTTTCCCATGTCCTATACTGCTCTTACTCTGGTGCATTTCAGCCCTGAAGTGTCTGTGGGTCAGCGGTAAACAGATCCCCATGAATATTTTATATATTAATTTTAAAATATTATTGACCTATTTGTTATCCCAGGCACTAATAAAATTAAGCTATTGTTATTGCTAGTGATGAACACTAAGTAATGCAAATTACAATTATTTTGTATGATGGAAAACGATGCTGATCATTGCAGATAGAAAACTCCTCAGATGAACTATGCATTGCCAGTATAATTTTGATTTATCTTTAATATTACTATAACTTTTAAAGTCCACAGTCGTGACTACATTAGACACTGCACAGATGTATAGTAAAGAACAGTTTTTCTATATATGTTTTATTCTGTCTGTAAATGTACACAACCAGAGTTAATAACGAGAAAAGTGCAGTCCGCGCTCGTGTCATACTACCTCACTGGCAATACATTTTCTAGGCTATGGCATCAATAGGAAGTATTTTCATTGACTTGGACTCTTTTGGCTCAGGATCCAAGACAGACGGTTGGCTGCTTTCTTCTTGTCTTTAATCAGGAATGCACAAGAGGCAAAGGAAACAAAAAGCCTTTTAATGAGGTACTCCTACCTTGATATTGCTGGTCCAAATCTAGCTTAGACCAGTAACAGACAAAAGTAATTTTTTTTCCGATTTTTTTTTTTTTTTTTTGGTTAGGGGTCTGGGAAATAGAGATGTTACTCACGGTCCAGTTCTCATGTGAGATGTGTCCGCCTAAGAAATGTACCTCCTCCCAGGGGTTTGAGGTGTTCTGCGTTAAGATGCTAAAAACTCATCGCACAAAGAGCAAGGTACCTGTTGACCTGCAGAACAGCCTTTGTGACCTGATGCATATGGAAAGAGAAACTTGTTCTGATGTTCATTTTTCCGTACCTGCCTTGAAGATTGTGAGAACAAATCGGTCATAGATTGCTGCCTGATAGTCATGAGCAAATTTTAATTCCAGCATGCAGGCACTCCCTTTGGAAGGGAAATACAGGCTCAATTGCACATGGAGAGACAGAATTGCAACCTTGCAAAAATCAGAGACTTTGTTTCGAGAGCCAAACGAAATTGAATGTGTTCCCCCCACACACATACATACACTATCATCAAATATTATCAATTTAATTGCTCAGCTCCTGCAGCTGTGAGCACAATATATTAGCTTGGCTGGAATGGAATTTGTAATTCTGTAAGACACGTTCGAAAATAAAATACTGAGCTAAATTCTCAGCTAATGAGAATCAGCATAGTTCCACTAACCTCAGATAAGCTACTGAGCAAGTAGGAATCGTTCGAGTTCCTCTGCCTTAGTTGGAATGCCTTCACTCGATTCAGCAGACGAATATAAATTTACTCCAAGAGTTTGTGTTTCTGTGCCTTTTTGGGATCTGAGATATAACTAGTGTTTGGAATGAACCAGCATGATGTGATATACCATGGCAGATCTTCTCTAAATATCAGTGGCTCTGCCATGTAGCTGTACTGGTGAACTCACTGTCACGGAATATTGTGAATGCTTAAAATCTACATGGTTTAGAGGGTCTCTGGAGAAGAGAAAGCTATTGAAAGTTGTTAAACACAAGGACATGATCCCTGGCTCAGAAATTCTTGATCTGCAAATTTCTGGCATATTTGGGAGGTGCTATCATGTGCCTGCACTTTTCTTATATTCTATTCTGCACATTTACTTTCGGCCTTTCTGAAAACAGGATCCTAAGGTGGGAAAACCTCTGCTCTGGCCAAGTATTGCTGCCTATATATTTCCCAAAAACTTAATTATAAACCAGAACTTTTTTCTTCCTCATCACGGCTTTTGTCTTCTCTTCCACCACTCTAACACACACTTTCCCCTTTATTTTGAACATATAAATGGAAAAAGGCAGTTAAGACAATAAATAGAACATATATGCCACATGCCCATTTTCAGCTATTCTAGGGACAAGACAAGAATGGGAATTTTTACCCAGGGTAAATTTCCGGCTTCATGTAATACTTTTAGTTCGCAGTGTTGTAGTAATGGCAATTTTATGAATCAAGTAGAATATTTCTCTTTTCTCTGCTTTAGTCAAAGTATTATCACTAAAGATGAAGTCTGCATTGTCTATACCTACGTTATAGATAGACACACATATATATGGATTCATATATACTTACATGTGTATATATATTTTACTAGAAAAAAATAATTCTTTTTTTTTTCTCAGAGTTAGTAATTTGTGCCTGCACAACGCAGATGAAAATAATACCTTTCACTTGTTTTGCCATGTTATTATTGATTTCCTTAGGTGCAAAACCCCAGAGAATTGGGCCCTTTGCATTTAATTCTGTGCGTTTCCCAACTATTGCCATGTGGCTTATTTGAGCAAAAGTTTAGCATTCTTGAAGGGTTATGTAAATGTATATGTTAGTGAATAAACAGATGGTCTTTAATGAAAAACATCTTATTTTCATGAGCTATGTCACACTGATTTGATCCTTCATTTGTAGTATCAGATCTTTGATGTAATGGAAAAATGCATAGAGCTCCATTTACACAGTTCAAGTTTAAGTGGACATCCTTCAGAAAGGTAAGAAAATTTACACTATATCAACTAGTGCTAGGTGAACTAACACAGCCGATTTTTCATTGTTAGTGCTTGAGAACAAAAAGATGTGGATTCCGATCCAAAGATTTTGGCTGCCCAACAGATATGCTTTCTAGCCATTAGAAATGCCCAGACAGATCTAAGAAAACAGCCTCATTCTTCAATTTGAAACAGCAATCAGATTGGAAGAGACAGAAATTATCTCTCAGGAAAAAAAAAAAAAAGAAAGAAAGAAAAAAAGAAAAAATAAACAAAAAACAAACCCAAAAGAAAAACCCAAACAACCTACAAACTAAAAACTTAAAGATGCTTTGTTTATTTCCATTCATTTCAAGTCAAAATGGAACAGGAGTTGATGCCTGTGCTGCATTTATTTATTTTTTTGAATGACTAGATTTTTTAGAATCAGGTTACGCAGCTGGACTTCACATTGCATTTGCTGCGGCTGCTTCATCAGAAATGCTGGTAGTATTTGTCAGCCTGGAAGTGTCTTGAGGCTGCTTCTGAGAGATACAAGGAGGCAACTGATAAGAAGAGCATCAGAAGGGCAGTTAATTGCCTCCAGTCTCTCGGTGCCGGGGAATATTTAAAATCTATGGGATTAAAGGCAGATTAAAAACTGTGGAAGCAGGAGCCCAATAGCGCTGAAAGATCATAATCAGCAAGGGTAATGGCAGAGCAAAAATGAATGTGGCAAATAAAATGACAGATAGGAAATTCAGATCCGCTTCTAATGCTCGAAGTTCCATCTTGTAAGCACAATTCATCTACGTGTAAATCATTTTTTGGCTTCAAGCTTATCAGCCAATCGGTGAATTAAAAATGCTCTTTCCTTGGAGGATTAAAGAGGTTGATTGAAGTCAGTGTGAAAACTGGCTAATAAGTCTGGAAATGTCAGGAGGGTGCTTCACAGGAACTCAGTGTACTTTTTCTATCAGTGCTATGAAACAGGAAGTTTGAAAAGCTCTGTAGTTCTGTTACTTTGAGAAACGCTTTTGCGCTGTTTTTTTGGTTTTGTTTTTTTTTCTGTCTCCTGTATGTCAGAGTGTCATGCAGAAATATTTTAATTTGCAAGATGAATGGTGATAGATGCAAATGTTGAAAAATTAGATTGGGAGAATTTGCTAAAATATGCAGAGAAGTAAGAGAAATTTCATTTCAGAAAGCACAGTGAATGCGTATCATGGCCATGAGATGTTCTAGGTTCCAGGCCATGAACTGCTTAGACATGTTCCACCTTGGAAGGGATGTTTAAACTTTGCTCTTTTTTCATGCCTGAAAATCCAGCGTAGGTGGTAAGGCTAGAGATTGTGTTAAGGCAGTCTCACTGTTAAATATGAGAGCTACCAGGGCAGCTTCAGGTACGGTACATACACAAAACTATACACTCCTGTATGACACCGGGGTTCTCAATCACTGTTATTAAAAATTCAACAAGCATTTCAGAGCTTTACGTGCAAAAACTGTGCTGTTAATGTTTCCACAGCCAATATTTCCATCTGCAGTGCCCAAACTGGCAAATGGTAAGATACTCACATGGATGCATTTAGAGAATTTGACCACAGTTGTCAGTTCCTAATGTTGGCTGGACAGCAGATTAATAGTCTTTTTTTTGTTTGTTTGTTTCAGGCTAAAATCACAAAAGTGGCCAAAACAAGTGAAGGAAAATTTTCTGTAGGGAATGTTGCTACCTACAGCTGCACAATGTCTGGTGCTGGGCACACCAATTTTTCTCCTCCTGGGCTCAAGGGTGGGAGAATTCAAGGGGGGCGTTCAAGGGGAATTAATCCTATCCTTCATTAGTATAAGCAGCACTATATCTTGGGGTTGTTAGAGCCATGAAAAGCAGCGAATGAATGAGGGTGCTGATGGGGTAAGAAAGGAATTGACCACTCAAGTCTCAAGGACAGAGCCTAAGGTGACCACAGCTCACTTCCACCTCTTACTTCTGCACAGACAAGCTGATGTCTTGCATGCTGGCAATGCAGCTCTGTACTTTCTCACCTACCCCATGAGCCAGATACTGGTTGGCCCAGTTTGTCAGTGGAGGCTTCCTGGGAGCCCCACGCTTTGGCAGCAGCTTTGAACTGGGGTCTCACCAGGACCAGAAGCCCCCAGCATGTCCTTTATCTCTCTCTCATGTGATTCTGGGGAATATTGTCTCACCCAGCAAAAAAAGAAAAAAAAAAGCCAACTCACTGGAAAGAAATCTTTCTAATGGTTAGGTTGCAGGGCACAGAAAATGTGAAAATCAATGTGAATGGCTGTTTATCTGCTTCTAGTCTGTAATGCTATTTACTATATCTCATTCTTGGTCTTGGAACACCAAATTGGTGAGTTGACCCATGTTTTCATTTACCAGTTTGTTCATAACCACATCAAAAGAAAGGACAGAGATGCTCACAGATTCATATAACCTCTGCCAAAATTATATCCCAAAACTCTCTGCAACTCCCTGATTCTGGAGTCTTAGATACAGGCACCTCTAGGAAGGAGAGGCAATGAGAGTTACTGGATTCTCCTCCCTGCCACGAGATGTGTTTCTGTTCTTTTTTGCCTTATGACTGCTTTTCATGTAAAAGGCGTTAACTAGTGCAGCTCTATTCCAGAGCTCATGTTGGCCAGCTGAAAGCCTAACTGCTAGACTGTTGAGTGGTGGTCTATGTGTGTCTGGGTTACGGGAGGTTTCTTTGATCTCCTTATGCCCCCCGGAATGCATTTCTGCACAGCTTCAAGAAGAAGAGGCGGCTGCACATCCTATCTCCCCAATCTCAGCCTCACTTTACCCCTGTTGGTTTGGGCCCTCTCCTGGGAGGTGGGAAATGTGGTTTGGATCCCTCCAGGCTGAAGAAAGTGCTGAAGCCAGATTTCTCACTTCATGGGCCAGCACTTTCACTAGCTTCTCTCCTGATTTAAAAAAAAAAAAAAAAAAAAATTAAAAAAGAAAATTGAGCACCCCGTCTTGGTCTGCATTTCAAAAAGAGGGAGCAAAACTCAATCTGAGTGCTTCCAGATGTCTCCCCTCAGGAGTGGGCTCGGTCCTCTGGAACCTAAGTGGAGGGAGATATTTCACTTTGCAGACCTGATTCATGTATCTTAGGAAGGGGTTGGAGTTTGGGCACACCCTGTGTGCTCAGCATTTCCAAATTGGCTTGCTTTCAGTGGCTTCCGATGCACTGCATGGAGTCTCACCCCAGGGCTGCTCCCTGTCGTGGCAGACTTCCTGGTTTTAAGCCTCGAGGCTTGAGGCTGTAGCAGGACCAGAGAGGAGGTGTATGGAAGTGCTCCACTCTCTGAGATAACTAACAGTCTTTATGCATTATGTAGGGAGAACCCAGGGGCCTAACACTGCACTTTGGGTTTCCGTTTTGGGGTCAGGCACAAAAAAAAATAAAATTAGCACTTGAGTCCTTTCCTTGGATCTAGTGTTAAGTTTTCAATTTGAGAGAATCCTGTGCAGTACCTCACTGTGCCATGTGTTTTCTCTGACTACTAGGATTAGATTACTGGAAATACTTAAACTTCTTACAATGGAGAGGAGAGCCTGGAAAGCTTTTCAAAATCTCATAGATGTAGGCACTAATTCCTAGATCCTCAATGGTACTGAAATCAGCAGGACTTTAGGTATCTAATAACCTCTCTGCAGTCACTTCTGCAAATCCTACTGGGTGCCTGTGTACAGCTGAAGGCACACAGGAATCTTTCTAAATATGACCTTCAGTGTCTCCGAGTACATCTTGTTGATGCATTTTGTAAAAAGTCTCAAGTTTGCACATCTCAGCCAAATTGTGCTTTGTGTCAGGGTCTGGTGTAAATTTTGTGTGTGAACTGTACAGTACATGACCTGTGTGACGTCTGATATGACCATATGTGCATCTCACATAGCCTTGTGGTGGCATCTGTCATCTTGAGCTTCTCTCTTGAACAGTCTTGGATCTGCCATCCATAAGGGCAGACAGGATTTGCTGACATCTGTCTTGGTAGTTAGTGCCTGTGTGGTATGGATGTCCGCAGCTGAACTATGAGCTTCTTATGAACAGCAGACCCTTCAAAAGAGATATGATGTGATTTATTTGAATGTTGCAGTTCCAGTTTAGAGATAGCCTGTGACTATATCATAGCTATGCAGGCAAGACACCGTCTCTGTGCACAGTACCTTGGCTAAATGGCTGTGAGACTAATGCTAACCTTTGGTCGATGTGGGTCTGTTTCTGTGTCTGCCAAAATAGCGATGCCCACAAAGGTATCAACATTTTGCTGTCTTCCCAGTTCTGGTATCACTGTGTTATGTACTGTTGTTGTTCATAGGTGACTGTAGCCATATGGATGACACTTGACTGTGTCAGAAACAATTGAGCAGGCAGGATGAATCTTTCAGAAATGGTTAAAAGCTGTGAGAAAAGAGAGATGGTGCTGGTGCAATTAGTTAATTAGCATGAGGTCGGATTCTTCCTTTAGACAAAGTACTCTCCCTTTAAAAAAAAAAAATAAAAATTGCCTACCAACATCAGAAACAGCAGAGAGATTCTGATACCACTCTTCTCCAGTGGGACACCTGCTGAATTTTGAATGGTGTATCCCATGAAGGAGACCAAATCAAAAACATGAAGGACTGCTAAGGTAAAGATAAATAAATGTGCGATGTGAGAGAATCAGAGAAAGGGTGCACAGAGAAGGGTGATGTGGCCAAAACAACACACAAAGGAAAGAGTCTTTGCAGCTGCATTTGAGATTGAGAACTTGGGTAGAAATGCATGGTTGGGAGAGTCTTTTCCACTCTTTGGTTTCATGGTGGATCTCAGTTTGTGAGCATTATGATCAAGTGACCAAGGCCTACTTCACTGCACAAAAAAATGATCCATAACAGCAAGGCCTCTTAGCCTTTAGAAAGAGTGAGAAACTCTTAAAATAATTTTGAATGATGTTAGGGCAAATTACCCTAACTCACCACTGACTGTGAGTGCACACAAACATCTACAATAGTTCACCAAATATCTATAGCTTAAGCTAGATGTAACTTAATTTGTACCATGAGAAGCACAATTGTTTCCCCAGGGACTGAGAGCAGCCATGTGAAGAAGGACCTGGGGGTGCTAGTGGATGAAAAGCTGTACGTGAACCAGCCATGTGTGCCCACAGCCCAGAAAGTCAGCTGTATCCTGGGCTGCATCACAAGAAGTATGGCCAGTCGATCAAGGGAGATGATTCTGCCCCTCTGCTCCACTTTTGTGAGACCCCACCTGCAGTACTGCGTCCAGCTCTGGGGTCCTCAGCACATGAAATACATGGATCTTCTGGGGTGGGTCCAGAGGAGGGCGACAAAAATGATCAGAGGGCTGGAGCACCTCTCCTGTGAAGAAAGGCTGAGAGATTTGGGGTCGTTCAGCCTGGAGAAGAGAAGGCTCTAGGGAGACCGTATTGAAGCCTTTCAGTACTTAAAAGGGGACTGTAAGAAAGATGAAGACAAACTTGTTAGCAGGGCCTGTAGTGACAGGACAAGGGGTGATGGTTTTAAACTAAAAGAGGATAGATTTGGACTAGATGTAAGGAAGCAATTTTTTTACAATGAAGGTGGTGAGACACTGGCACAGGTTTCCCAGAGAGGTGGTAGAAGCCCCATCCCTGGAAATATTTGAGGTCAGGTTGGGCAGGGCTCTGAGCAACCTGGTCTAGTTGAAGATGTTCCTGCTCACTGCAGAGGGGTTGGACTAGATGACCTTGAAAGGTCCCTTCCAACGCAAACTATTCTATGATTCTATAATTAAACTTAAGGTACCACAAGGTTACCTCATGGTACTTGTGATCTTAAAATAAGCTGAGCTTCAAGAGGTATAAATAATAGTAATAATAATAATAATAACAACAACAACAACAACTCCCTGGACTCAGCTGGATTTACGTGTCAGGAATAATTCTTAATAATGGTGTTCATTAACTAAATTATTATCTGATAACAGTGATTTTCCATATACTTATTATAGTAGGTAATCACAAAAAACAGAAAGCTGAGGTGTTCAAGCCCACCTGACAAACAGGAACACCTCACTCTTTATCTTTGCAATCACAGCTCTGCAACTGCTCTTTTGGACTGTTTTTCAAAGGGAGTATTGACCTCTGGAAAACTAGGAGGACTTCCATAGAATCAATAGTTAGGTTGCTGTATTCCCAACCAGGGTACATCCACATGGCTGAAATCCACCTGTGGATGCCATGAAAGTGTATTGAGGGTAGAATCTGGACAATAGCTTACAGTTTCTGACCTGCTGTCTGAGAAGGAGATAAGCTAATGTAGCTTTCAGTGACCTGTACATATCTATGAGCTTCCTGGGTTTTGGTGGGCAGGTTGGCAAAGTGTTTCACAGGTTGCTTAGTAGACATGGTTGCTAAGTCTTCGTGTAGCAAATACCCAGTGCCATAGCCCTCAGATTCATTTGACTAGCTAATGCTAGATTTTCTGTAAACATGGGGATGGTACTGTGTATATGTTCAATATTTTAACCCCTCTGCAGTGTGACATGAATGTAGCACTCTGGCACGAAGATGAGATTGAACTATTGAGGAATGTGATTCAGCAGGTGAATTCTGCACAGCTCCCTTGTTGCTTAGCTTGTACCCCTTTCCCTCCCTCCTCTTCCTTTATGCTTTCCTCTTCATTGTGGGCAGATGCTCGTCTTCTGAGCTCTGGGTCCATGTCTCAGCCTTCATGCATCTCTCTGAAGAGAATAAACTGGCTCCAAATTGCAGCGGGGCTGATTGCAACAGCAAAACCCGTAAAGAGATTCCCCTTCTCCTCCTCTTGTGAGGGCTTTCCTCACTCAATCTGTCCCAGAGGGGCTGAACGCCTTCTGCCACCTCACTCTTGAGACATTAAGACCTTGAAATTTGAAAGAGGAGTGGCGTAGTCTGGAGAAAAATGGACCTGTGTTCTAACCCATGCAGCTTGTGATATGCATATTGTCGGGTGATAACAAAGGATTTACATAAGATTTACATTTTTCTTAGGGGACGTTTAGTGGAAAGGGAGCAATCAGTAGCAATGACAGATGAATCCATTTGGCGGCAAAGGCTGCCTCTTTCACACAAATAACAGGCTTTTTCTTAATCTACAATTTGTCACTGTTTATTCAGCAGCACAAACCTTTTAATTGCCCTGCAGCATCCTGGGTTTGTGCTCCCTGGGAAGCAGGAGAGTAGTTTGGGGGAGTTAGAGGGCACTTCTGCCTCTTGCATAAAACTAGAAACCTCAACAAGGCTTTCCAGAATTCACTCAGTTTTTCTGGATGAGAGTATAGGTGGAACGGGCCTTGATCTGTCGTGACTCATTTGCGGACACGGTGCGGGAGGAAACAGTCTGGTTCCCATCAAAACTCGGCAGGTTGGCATTGGTATCATCGCTGCTCAGCACTTGCTTTGCTGGGACTGATGCTAAAGTGGATTCATAGCTTTTTATTATTCTTCTCATCTCCTGTTTAGCTCCTAACGTGAGAACTATGAGAATCTACCTATTTACCTCTGTTGTTGCAGAAAGACAGGCACATAAGACTGGATAGATGAGAGGATCTTCAAGCAGACAGCTCCCTATCAACTTTTATCCAGTCTTGCTTGACCTAACACCGTGTTTACTCCCAGTTCGCCTTTTGGTGATTGGGATGCTTTTGCCCTGGTTCCTGTTCCCTGCTCCAAATATTATTTCTGCTCCAGTCATTTGTAGTCTCTCATCACAGAGTACCGTTTCAACTTGTATCTGTAAGGGGTATTTGGGAATAGTGATTCCTGCCGTGGGATTGTGGATAAACTATGTGAAGCCATCAAGATCTTTCCAGAGCAGTGGGGTGGATCTAGTACTGTACAGCTCTAGATGTCTATGTCATTTGCCTCAGAGCAAAATCAACATAAAGCACTTATCTTCTGAAAAAATCTCCGCTCAAGTAATGAAATAATTGTAGGAATGTGACTCTTTCATTTTAATGACCACTGCTTGGTTTAGGCCATTCCCTGCTTCCTTGTTAGCTTGATTATATAATTCTATTTTGGAGTGTCTCTTTAAGGTTCCAAATATTATTCAGGAGACACTGCCTAATAAATAAATTCAGTTGTGCATCCACATGGCAACTGCTATTTATTCTAAGCAAGTAAGCATCTTCAGCATGGTTCAGGCTGGGTGGCCAAGCACTCGGAAAGCTAAAAATGCAATAGTAAGGTTGGGAAGTCATACACTGGTTAATCCAACTGGACCTTTGACCTCACGTATAAATATACCTAAAAGTGTCTACTTATATGACTGCAGGTTCTTTGCCCAGAATGCAACAATGTCTATAATATAAATGTAAGCATATCACTATATACAAGTGTGTTTTCACTCTTGGTTAGGTTCAATCAGATTTATGTATCAAATTAAGTTTGTAGAAATGCTCGTTTCCTTTTTTCTTTGTTCCTATATATAAATTTGTACAGAATTAGATAAACTTTCATCCACTTTATTCTGCATTAGAACAATTTCAGGGAATGTAGAATATTTCAGAGAGATATGAACTGACTGTTCTCTTCAGAGCACAACTTATTTCTAAGATAAAAAACTCATTCAATGTATATGCAGAAAGGTAACTCAGCTGCAAGCTTAGTATTAATCCCAGTAGTTGTCAATGTCTGCAATGTGCTTCAGATCCTTCTCCTATCTAATGCCTTGTTCAGAATCTACATCTGTCACTGTAGTGGTTGTAGTTGGAATCATAGATTTGTTTTGGTTGGAGAAGACCTTCAAGAGTTGTTCTCTTCTGGAAGTGATTAATTGTCTAGACAAAATTTGTAATATCATCAGCTTTGTCAAAAGTTGTACATGACTGAAAATCATCCATGGAATTGGTAGTAATGACCCAATATATTTCACTGCCAACAACAGGGATGACCAAGACCTTTTGTTTTCCCCATTAAAAATGATTAAAAAAAAAGGTCAGATTTCACCAGGATCTTTGTCTTGTACAGGAACACTTAGATTCCCCTGTTCTAGGGATGTTTCCAGGTTAGCAAGAGCATCACATTTGCCACAGAAGTTCAAAGGGGATTTTCAGGAAGAGAAAGGAAGGGCTGACAGTCAAGAAAGATAAATGCTCACCTGGAAAGAGGAATTCTGTCCCTGTTGGTGTTGCTAAGGTCCTTGGAGAGATTAACAAATTCCAGGAGTCACTTTTTTTAATCCCTTAGGAGCTCTATTTAGGACACTTTTGATTTCTTTGTAAATGTGCTGAACCATTACTGTGGAAATCAGAGTTGATGGGATCTATGTCTGGAATACAGAAAACTTTCTATAATGCTAAGGTCTTAGGAAAGTCATGCCCTGGAAATCTAAAATGAGGAACCTAAACTCAGTGGACATCCTTGACTATCTACTTTGACTTCGATCAGCTATTCTCAAGTACATAGGGAGAACAGTAGCACTCTTCTTTTTTGACCCAGTCAGACAAAATGGGAAGAATTTAAGGGTTTCTTGCCTGAGCATATAACATCTACCACAATTTGACTACAGCATTTTCTACTACCTCTAGATGGTAGTGGAATGCAGATCCAACTATTGCTATTATTACTACTGTTATTATTATTCCTGCTTTTATTTAAAATATTATTACTACTATTACTATTTATAATTGTAATATGTTTCTTATTGATTAATACCACCATTATTCATAACAATAATGGTGGTTGTAGCTTTACAGGTTGGTTGTTCTATGCATAATCATTGCTGTTGATCTCAGCTGAGAAGTAAGGGACAGGGGCAAATGATCTTTCCTTGAGGATGGAGTGGGTAATCTCTTGGTCATAATCAGGGACAACTGGCAGAGCACTGTGAACAATGTTTATTCTTTTCACTGTTCTTGATTTTCTTCTCCTCTGTTTCCTCCTATATTCAAATAAGAAAATAAAAACAACCCCTAGAGGAGGATGAAGACCGGGTGTTACATAAGCCAGCAATGTGCCCTTGCCACAAAGAACAAGAAAAGTGTCCTGGGCTGCATTAGGTAAAGTATTGTCAGCAGATCGAGGGAAGTGATCTTTCGACTCTACTCAGTGCTGGTGAGGCCACACTTGGAGTACTGTGTCCAATTCTGGGCTCCCTAGTACAAGAGAAGACATGGACATACTGGAGAGGGTCCAACAAAGGACCACAAAGGTGATGAAAGGGCTTTCCATATGAGGAAAGGCTGAGAGCTGGGACTGTTTAGCATGGAGAAGAGAGGGCTTAGGGGAACCTCATCAGTGTGTATAAACACCTGAAAGGGGAGTGTAAAGAAGACAGAGCCAAGCTCTTTTCTGTGGTGCCCGGTGACAGCACCAGAGGCAATGGGCACAAACTGAATCACAGGAGGTTCCCTCTGAACATCAGGAAACATTTTCTTACCATAAGGGTGAGCACAGGTTGCCTAGAGAGGTTTTGGAGTCTCCATTCTTGGAGATGTTCAAAAGCCACCAGCCATGGTCCTAAGCAATCAGGTAATCCTGCTTGAGCAGGAGGGTTGAACCAAATGATGTCCAGATACCCCTTCCAACCTGAACCATTCTGTGATTCTGATATCTTGTGTTCACAGAGAGAGTTAAAGGCCTGCTCCCTCTCCATGGTGCCCATACCAAGGACCCTTATCCTTTTTTGTTTTGGCTCCAAAAGGAGTTGAGGTCAGACTAGAATGTGTCATGTGTACACATGGAGAGCAGCTTTGCAGCTGCTCATCCACTGGCTTTGGGGATCTAAGGAGAAGCTGTGGCACTGGGCAGGGCAGTTGCTGGGGCTTTGTGAATCACTGACTGCCTAGGGGCAGAGGAGGGACCTAACGGTGGCACCTGAAGCTTCTTCAGGCTCCTCCTTAAAACTGCACCTGGATGAGATGGACCTGGAAATGATGGACCATTTTTTTATTATTACTTTTTGGTCATAGGCTAAGTTTTCTGTGAAATGCAGTTTCAGCTGTCATGAAATTACTTGAACCCTTCAGGGTAAATCTCCTGGTAACTTCATCTGAGAGAGCAATTTGTGGAGTAACACCACCAAAAGCTGAAGGTGAAATAAGAATAAGACACATCTGTTTCACCAATTGCTCAGCTGCTGGAATTTTTGTGTCAGAAGTGGGAAATTCAGCTTCAGTTTTTTTTCTTGGAGATTGCCTATGCTGCTAGGGTAGGAAGAAGGGTCAATATACTCAACCCCTCCTCTCTAAAATGTCTTATTTCATGTGAATATTAAGTCACAGAGAACTCAGACAACGTGCTAATCATCATCCTCAGGAATTAGTCCATTTACTTTCTGCATTGACTGGTATTTGAATATTTTTTTGAAACTGGTAGCCATCCAAGGGAAGGAATTAAGAGCAGCATGCTCCCATAGTACTCCCCCAGGAGGTGAGTAGGATATTCAGATAGGAGGTAGCTGAATCAGGAAGAAAGCTGGATTTGAACAGATGTTTCCCAACCAGCTGCTGAGTGGCCTAGCCTCTAGGCTGGAGGGTATCTGAGGGCAGCATGATCTGGAAGGCTCTGGAGCCATTCTACTTGCCAGGCAATAACTCAGAACTCATACAGACAAAAAACCAGGGTGAGTCACCAGTCTGCTGATTAGGCTGCTCTCCTGGGAGGGAGGCACCTGGATCCCAGATCCAGGTTAGGGCTGCAAAGTGGAACAGCATCAACTGGAAGGGATTTGAAAGACTTAATGCTGCCTGGTTAGGAGGCTTTTCTTGCGTGGGAGGCACAAGTTTGAATCCACTTGGAGAGAGGAGAGAGTTTAACTCAGGTCTCCTAAAACCTAAAGGAAATCTGTTATCACTGTGTTATAATTATGGGGATGGGATAGCTCTTCTTCAGCCATTGGGTGCTGAGGTGAACATTTGACCATGTTTTCTTAAAAGTGATTGTTTTTGATCCACTGGGACATTCTGCAGAGCAAAGAACAAAACAGTGACTTGTAGTCCTCCTTTCTGTGAGAAAAAACCCCAACAAAACTGCATTAGGGCTTTTTACCTGCAGAACAGAAAATTATTCACACTCCCCTGACTGGCAATGCTATATCATGCCCTGGAAAGTGCTGAGAACATGCTTGTATGTACACCTGTGTACATTATCTCTGGGAATGGTCTGGTGGACTGGGAGCTAGGGATAGCCACAGAAAAGTTTGATGAGCCTGGAAGAACATCTAACTATGAAAAGAGAATGGTGAATTCTATTGTCTTGGGAAAACCTCAATATTTTTCTCTTAAATTGATATGGTAAAAGTGGTAAAAATAGAGAGTCCTAGGGATAAATTGTTCTTCATTGACAACAGCTTAAAGCTGGAGATGGTGAATTTTGAACCCAGAGAGCTATTCTGAATTGATTCTTTTGTAAAAGAAATAAGAAAAATGGCTAAAATTATTTGTTTGTGCCAGTCCTATAAAATGTGTAAAGGAGAATCTCTCTGCCTTTAACAGAAGTGATCTGAAAGATCCTATCTGCTCTACCTCTGTCAGTTTGGCATTTTTGCAGTAGTCAGTCTTTGCACAAAACTGGACAATTTTTCCATATATAGTGTTGCTAAATTATCCTTTCTGGTTTTGTTTTATTACCCCCTCAGAGCAATGATCTCACTGATCAGTGTTGTGTTGCACTTTGGGAGTGGCAGGGGTGGAGTGGGGTGGGACGAGCAAAGCCCTGAGCTTTTTCCAGAGTTCCTTGCATATGCAGAACATTTCATTGTCTTCTCTAACACGCCCTCACCTTTCACACAGACTGGAATTTGACACACCAGGTTAGAGAAAGAAAGCAAGGAGAAAAAAAAAAGAAAAAAAAAAAGCACAACACAAGAAAAAACCCAGCAAACAAGATCTTATCATGGAAAATATCCATCCACCCTCCTGATAATAAAAAAGGCCTCAGGTTAGGAAAATAAAAAAATGACTCTAATGAACACTCAAAATTAACATGCAAATACATCCATGGTTCCTGGCACAAATGGAAAGACTGAGCATATCCCTCTTCCAAAAAGGCAGTTTTTACACTTCTTGCAAAAGGGAAATTTTACCCCAATTGTTGATATTTTTGCATGGTTTTGAGAAAGTTTTCTTCTCTGTTGAGGAAAGCTCTGGATACTCCTTCTCCCGCACCCCACCCCATACCCCACATTCATTTCACCAGGTGGCATGACGAAACCCTCCAGATCAAGGCAGGTTTCATCAACAAGGCTTCATGCCATGCCACCCATAATTCATCCCAGCCTGCTGTGGCTTTCTCCCAGCAAGCAGTACCTCTTGCAAAACCAGCCCCTGTCTTACACTCCTTCCAAACTCATGTTCCTGAGCACCAGCAATAGAAGAGCATGAATCACTAACACAGCATACAGACCTTCGCTCCACTCCGGCCAGTTTGTGTCATTGCCTTAATGTTAATTACACACCATAATGTGTGCATTTAATTTCCGTGGTGTTTCAATTAAATTAATGAGGCAATTAAAATTAATTAAAATTACAGAAATCACCTGCAGAAGTGCTTGAAACGTGGGGGAGGGGAAGGGAGGGGTTGGGAGGGAGCTGGGAACGTAGATGGCTGTGTTTTCACAGACCTTCCTTCCCTTGATTAATTTTGGGGATAGACTCTTTCAGAGCAGGTTATTTAAGGATTTAAAGACTGTTCCAAGGCCCATTGAAGCCAATGGAAATCTTTCTATTGGCAGTGATAGGCTTGGGACCAGGCCACTAGCCCCAAGTGCTCAGGATAAAGATTTCAGGGGTAGGTGATGAAAGACTTTATGCTGTGCAGAAATTCCTTAACACCTCTGAGTTATTAGGGCAAGGGTCCTGAAGTAACAACTCAGGATCATATTTTGAAAGGCCACTAGTTAAAGATGAGAATGATGTCCGTGGGAGTTGTGCGCGTCAGTACTTCCAAGCATCTGGGATGGAGAGGTATTCTAAGAAATTTAAACATGTTTTAAGTATCAAAGGAATTTTAAAATGTGACCAAATGTACCCTACTGGCTTCTTCAGCCAATGAGAAGGGGTCCTAATTTAACAGAGGTGATTCACACTGCCTGAAGTCTTGGGCAAGCTACTTAGCCTCTTGTTAGCTGCTCCCTCTCATTAAGCAGGGATTAGTGCATTCAGTTTCTTCATGGAGGAATAGTACTCTGATCTATGGAAGAGTTTGAAGATGTAATATCAACCTGGACAATTCTCTTGCTGCTTATGCCCTTTTTACTAGGCAAGCACACAAGCACCTTTTAATGAAGCCTTAAATTTTTCTCCAGCATGGAAAGGATGGCACTTGTAGCTTTTGAACACCTACTTCCCTCACAACATCCTACCAGCCAACCCCAGCCCAACCAGTGCCCGTGTCTGGGAGACAAGTTAGTTCCTTCCACACTTTCCTGGAAAGACTTTGCCTGGCACACTTCTGTCTTAGTGGGTGAGTCACCCATTCTTAGCTCCCATTCTTCGACCCACAGTTGGGGATGTTTATACCACAGTCACTGAAGCTCATGCAGGTATCCCCGAGCTGCCTTTAAATTAATTTGCCAGAGTACCATTGGTAGGATAGCTATAGTTTCAGGGAATACTGTGTGGGCTGAAAAACCAGGATATGAAGCAAAGTAAATGCTCATAATTAGGCTGAGCTGCTCTGCACTGCACTGGCTATTGGAACCTGAGCTTGCTATTTTAAAGACATAACTGCTTTTTCACACATTATAATTTCCCTCACACTGTCAGATAATCCCTCACAGTCCCATAGGCAATTACCCATGCTTCTTGGTGTCCAAGAGGGAGTAAAACCTTATCACCTCTGCCCCTATGGTGCCCACTTCTGCTCCACACTCGTGAGCCACCTTTTTCTCTCCAGTTGTTTAGATGATTAACATAATTAAATTATGCACACAGCAAATGTTTAAGGCTTCTGGTTAGACTGAAGTTTACTGCCAGCTTCAGATCTGAAAATTCATGTGCGCCAGAACTTACGTTATTTTTTTCCAACCATATCAGTTGATATTTTCTCTTTCTGTAAACCTTGCGTCTTTTACACTCTCAGATGATTGGGCCACAATATTCTCATTATTATTAGCTACTTTAGCATAGTTTTCTGCTACACTTTTTCTTTCTTAAGTCACAGCAAAATATCCGCTGATACAGAATATTTTCGCATCTTTTCAGTGTTTGGATCTGTATCTTTGATTTTCATCTTATATCTATCTTTCTCCACTCTCTTTTTAAAAAGGTGGAAAATAAAAAGCAACAGAAATGAGGAGACGGAAAGAGAAGGAAAAAAAGTCACCCTGGAACAGAAAAACTTGATTTTCAAAATGAGCAGTTTTAAGAGGATGATAGTGTTGTGCTTCTGAACAGCCCAGAATTTTAATTACAAATCTGATGAACACTCTTTCTTGTCTCCAAAATTCTCTAAGTGATGAAACACCCCTCTCTCACTTTGCTAATCCTCCTCCATCTGAATCCTTTGACATGACTTCTTGTGTGGCCTTTGGCATGTCACTTCACCTCAGTTTCCTCATCTATAAAATGGCTGTTAATCCCTATATAGTATCACCCACGCAAATTGCCAAGGCTTACGCCTGAACAGTGCTTTGAAGATAAGTGAGTAAAGTTTCAAAAGGACCTAAGAGATTTAGGAGTGAAAGTTTCATTAGCTTTCCATCAGATTTGTACTCATATCTCCATGAAACCTTTTGAAATTCTGCAGAATTGCAAGACTTTACTCATTACAGTCATATTCCTTGTTCTCCTCAAGGAAAGCGATTGCTCCAGGCTAGTTTTGGCAGAAGAGCTTGTTCCTCAAAAGAAGCAAGGTGAGACTTGGGGTTCTCCAGTTTCTTCTCCCTTTCTGAGTATAAGATATGATACCTGAAATGCATGCTCCAACCATTTCAGGCAAGGTGGTATCTCTCAGGCACTCAGTATTTATATCAGTAGATCTACTTGGCTTATTTCAAATAAAAGAAAGGAGGGAAGGGAGGGAACGGCATATTTTCAGCTTTGCTGCTAGATTTGAGATAGTAACCTTCAGCTGGGAGGCAGTGGTGAGCTCCTTTGGATGATGCAGAGGTAGTCACCTCTTCAGTTAGCATGACTTCTTCTTGAAGAGAGAATAATACTCCCTTTTCTGTAAGTGCAACAGAGAGGGCCTGCAAAGATGCCCCATCAATCTTGAGGCATGCTGATTGATTCAAGAAGATTTATGAGGTTTTCTAACAGCATTAAGAAAAACATAAAGGTCATAATTGTTAGGGAGACACACTGAAAAAATTCCAAACATTGGGATTTTTGGTTTTCCTTTTTTATTTTAGGGTTTGAAACCCCGAGTTCCACTTTCTAGCCTTTCTCAAAAACTTTCAAAAGGGAAAAAAATGAAAGATCAATCAAAAAAGCTCTATAGATAGCAGTGGCTTGGTGGCTTTGGTTTGCTCAGATTCAGCGGCTAAACCACTATTCTGAAATAACCTAGAAATAATGTTGCCTTTTTTTTTTTTTTTTTTTTTTTTTTTTTTTTTTTTTTTTTTTCTTTTTTTTTGTGGTACTTTCCTTATCAAACTGAAAAGGAACTTGTGAAGAAAGAAACACTTTTTTTGGTCATAAATGAAATATTTTATTTTATCTATTGACATACTTAATGCAGCTGAATTTGAAAATAAATATGATTTAAAAACAGGTATCTGGAAGGTTTTGTTCCCAAAACCAGCTAATGTTAGAAATACTGTCTGGAAAGGTGCATATGCTGAGGAATTAGACCACTTATAGTATGCAATAGAAGAAGTTCCAAACTTTTCTCATGAGTTTGGTCATCAATACTTTATTTCAAAAAAAAAAAAAAAAAAAAAAAAAAAAGACATGTGTTTGGAAAATGGGTCCTTAAGAAAAAACAGCAAATATAATTATAATACTAAAAAAAGACTAGTGTCAGAGATTGACAGCACAAGGATCTGAAGAACCTAATACAACTTTGAAGCTAACCATTTTTTTAAAGGATGGACCAGATGGACCAGGTATTCACCATAGTTCTATTCCAATCTGATTTACTCCGAAGCTAACCATTTTTTTAAAGGATGGACCAGGTATTCACCATAGGTCTATTCCAATCTGATTTACTCTGTGATTCTGTGATTATCTAAGTATCCACCTTTAGTACCATGTCCCTATGATCCCCAAATTGAATACCTTCCAGTTTAATACATTCAGCCTTTAACATTATGTTTTCCTTCAATTTACAAGAGATGAAACAAACACAGAAGCAGGTCATGGTGAAATTTTCTGGCTGAGTAGGCAATGGAGCCTACAAGACTTAAGTCTCAAAACATCATCACACTGTAGGTTTCCCATTTTCTCTTCAGTTTTCCAAAATGTAATAAATGTAAAAATCTCGAGAAATCTCTCTAAAATATTTGGGAAATTCTGAACAAAAAAGATATGTTAGGAGATTTTTATTTTCCATTTTTATGTTGCTTCAACTACAATGGATTGCAATTGACCTAAAGGCTATGTTTCTGCAAGGATGTGGACAGTGTCCATGCCCATTGCCAACCACAACTGAGAAAGCCAAGGGACCCAAAAAACCCCAGGAGAATTTAACTTGTGATGGAAGCTTCCTGGTATGCAGCAGAGTTTCTTTTCACCTCTGGAATTGCACACTACATAATAATTAGAGCTGTTAATTAAATACATTTTGTTAAAACATGTTGCATCAAAGCTGAAGCATTTTGTAGAGAAGGGTCTATTTTGTTGACAATTTTCTTGGAGAGATTTTTGAGGTTCGGGACTCTGGTCAGGGGGAGCACTCAGGGAAAGGCAAAGCCCCAAGTCTCTGTTACATAGATAGTATTAAAATGTTGTTAAAATTACAGTGTCATTTAATTTTGCCAAACTATTTGCAAAGCTTTGTGTTTTCCTCTTTTTCTTCTCTCCAATGTGGAGGGAAAACAAATTCCACAACCTCAAAAACTGTAGTAAAATGGAATTTCTGTCCTGTGGACAATTCCTGTAATAAGACCAACAAACGTGTCATGCTAAATCCAGTTCCTCCCTGCAATTCATTTATGCAGCCTTACCAAGTGTCCAAGGTGTTTCATGCATTGCTAATAATTATGGTCACATCTTGGTGGTCATATTGAATTCAATGGCAATTTTCCCACAGATTTTATCAGGAACAGAATTTATCCCTACATGCTTTGATTGTATAACTCAGTTTCTGTTATTGGTTAAGACTCCCCAGTCTGTGCCAGCATGTGAAATTATGATGAAGTTTTATGTTAGCGGCTGCTGCTAACTGTTCTTAATTATTTGATAGTCATCTGAGGTCTGAATTTCATAGATGTGCAGCTCCTCTTATTCCATTTCTAATCAGTGGTAATTTGGATACTTGGTCCATCTGTAAATCAGACCTTTAAAGTGCATTCCTGATCCCATTGTTGCTAATGGATGCAGTTCCATATTTCTAAATCTTTTCTTCAATTAACAAATGAAGTACAGCTGGTTAAAAAAGATCCAAATCATCCTTTTGGGTGAAATGACATGATTTATTCTTTTTTTTTGGAGGGGATCTCAAATTTAGGGAAAATATCACAGAATTTTTCATAAAGCTAATTATTCTGATACAGCAGCATTGAGCACAGCCTTTACACCAGTGTATGATGAGGAGTTGGGTGGATCACAGAAGTCCTCGATGTTCCCCACTGCCAGGAAACACACAGCTGTGATACCTACCCTTGAAATATTCACAGTTGCTCAGCACCATGCTGATATAACTGCTGGTTACTTCTTCAACTTTATTGCCCCCCTTGTAGGGAGACTATAGGGAAGCCTATACTCCAAATGTTTGATTTAAATTAGGATTCAACCTAAGACATCTGAAAATTTATTTGTTAAAGGCATTTCCATATTTAATCTCCATTTCTCTAGTGTCAGCTTTCCACGTCCTCTGTTTTCTTCTTCCCTTTTGGGGAAGGGGGATTTTCCACCAGCTGATGCACACAGTCCCACCAGCACACAATGCAAGGCTGAAATAGTGACTGCTGGCAAGTTATAGGAGATTTCAACATCTCCCCTCCCTGCTGTCTTGTGGCAGGTGTGAATTAGGCAGTACTGCACATCTGGGGATATCTATAGCAGTGGGTTCACAGGAGGCTAGTCCTCCCAGGGCTGTACATTCATGGTCAAATGCATGTCTGGATGAAATACTTTGGTTCTGCCAACCCCTTCTCAGCTTTGCGAGTTCAAATAACAGGATTTTCTCTCAATGGGAGCAGAGAGTAGCCTTGGTTCAAGCTGCCCTACTGAAGAGGTACAGTGGCTGATCTAAGGAATTGAAAGAGAGGGTTTTAGTCTCTTCCCACTCAGCAATCAGTCTTGTAATCGGACCTCACATCTAGACTAACACCCTGCCTCGCCTTAGCTGTAATTGAAAAAGAAAAAAAAAAAAAAAAAGGAGTCTCTGTATGCTAAAGGCACAATTGTATCAAAAGTCTAGAGTGAAATACAGGCATTTTTGCCTTTGGGCACCCAAATTGGGGCATCAAAAATGCCTGGTATCTAATCAGTCGATACTCAGAAGTTTCTGAAATCAGCCCTTCAGAATACCAGAGAAAAGATCCCAAATTTAAGAACCCTGCTGTCAGAAATCAGTTCTTACTGGACAATTTTGAAACAAAAAAATACATATCTTCCCCACCTCCAAAACTACATATCCTCCCCACCTCCAAATGCTTTTAGGAGGTTTGAATGACCATGAATACCCTTTGCATTTGAATCAGACACAAAACTACTCCCAAGCTGACATCTTACTTACCACATTCCCAGCCTGTTGAGAATGCTGGCTTTGAAATTGAAAGGTTTGTGTCAGAAATGTTGACACAACCCTAAACTGAAGTGATGTGGGTATCAGGGAAGAGTGTGAGATGAGATCTCTTTGAATCAGTCTTTCTCCTAATGCTTGGAAGAGTCTGTAGAAAAGATTATTTTTCTAAGTTTCATTTATTGAACAGATTTGTAAAATAAAACTTGCAAACTATGCAAGCAGGGACACAATGTGGGTGAAAGGGTTAAAGGACTGAAGAAGACTCAGTAATTGTCACAAATGGGGACCAGGTATTTGTTGACATTTTAAAAACACAGTCTCCTCCACCCCTACTTACCTTTCTGATACTGTGAGTTGTTCAGCTGACATCAAAGAGACATTACTGGAGAGACAGTTCCTTTTCCATGGTTTCTTCTGTTTTTATCATAAAACACATGGGAAAGTGAATAAGGATGCATTAGTAACATTAAGAGCAGTTCTCACCTGGTATAAATTGGCATAGCTCCACTGAAGTAAATGGAAGAGCTCTGATTTACAGCAGATGGGCTTTTGTCCATCTGTGTGATTGCCTATACCCAGTGATATCACAAGAGCCTTTACAGACTATGTCATGTTGCTCAGTGTTATGGCTATGCAAGGCTGTGCCAGGTCAAATGCTGTGGTGAAAGCTATGCCAATACAGAATCAGGCCTGCTGTATACGTGAGAGTTTTGAAATCTCAGGAGGAAAGACTTACATGTCTAAGAATGAGAAGAGAAATGGCAGTAGCATTGGTCAGTAACTGTACAACACAATGGATCAACTCCATGAGTAAAGATATTCACCTATAAGGAAAAAAGGAAGGATTATGTGTAATTGAATGACTGAATGACATCCAGGGAGAATAAAAATCCATTTTATTTGTTGTTTCATTTCACATTAAAATCTGACAAAAATGAAGGATGAAGAGAAATGGGACCTACGTTGCAGTTTTGCTATAACAGATGGACCACATCATGTCTGTTCAGTCCAGCCTGATTCCTTTCCTGACTCACTTGTGCATAATCATGAAGGGGTGCCGGATTTGGCAGGCAAAACACAGAGACAGTCATACCACATTTTATAAATCCTGTTGGCTCAGTTGAATCTGCATCCAAAAATATTGCCTGTGTGATGAAAGGGATGGGCTGAGCAGTGGAGAGACATTTCAGTGCCCAAAGTGACTGCTCTCATCATCATGAGCATCTCAATTCATCCCTTTTGTCCACTACCCACTGTGAACTGATGGTATCTTTTCCTAGGAATAGGAAATTATAATATCAGCAGAGAGCCAAATTGAGGGAAGGTATGCCTCTTCTATTCAGACATTGAGCAATCTGGGAGCAGTGTGGCTGCTAGATGTTTCCCTCCATAGTCATTTGAAGCAGTGTGGCAATGAAGTTGTGGGGAAACTGGCCAAGCCAAACCCCTACTTCCATGGATTGAAACTGGCCCTTTTACTAATGTCTGAGAAATCTGTTTTAAACACCATGAGGTAGTCCCAAAGTAATAACATAGAAGAGGGAGAGGACAGAAGGAAATGGTGTGGTAGCAAACCTGGACCATTACTCTTGTCTAGGATAGGGTTTAGCTTGGGATGCAGTAACTCAGTCCTATGACACATAGCTTTTTCCATGAGAAATATTTTTCAGAGAATGTCCACTATTTGGCCAGCTTCGTTCTTTGAAGGTGATAGTAAGGTGACTTCAGAAAGATGGGACTTAATCCAGAACTAGTAGTTTCTGAAAAGAATTATATCTTTGTAATTTACTTAAATACTTATTATATTATAGTTATTATTTATTTATTATACTTTTATAATTTACTGTCTGCCTAGGTGACTTGATATCTGGGTATCTTTTATCTTTTATCTTCCTTCATTTTATTTTACCCTGCTCACCCAAGTCTTTTTATTCTGTTTTGTTATTCCTTAGAAAGATATATCACAGATGATGCTCTACCACTGAACACATCTTTAACCGATGTATATCTAATATCCTTTTTCTAAACTCTTTTGATTTACTGTCCATTTTTATCCCCTGTGATAACAACTAGTCAATGCATTACCTTGAGATTTTTCTTCCAAAGTTTTCTCTTT
>NW_010323787.1:81685-97580 GCF_000700745.2 Antrostomus carolinensis | reverse complement strand
AAACCTAAATATATGTTGGCCAATGGCCAAGTAATTTTCTATATCAGCAACTTCTCTGGTTGCGTGCAGTCAGGAGACATGTGCCTCTTGTAAAGTCTGCTTTTCTCTAAAACGTGCAGTTCTTGTACTCTGAAAAACCCCCAGACTTTCTGTTTAAAATTAGATGGTCATCCATGTGCTGGATTCCTACTTCTGATTTCATTATTTTCATGCACCTTTGTTCAGATTTCCCTACCACTACTTAATACCACTTAATACCAAAGTAATACTTTATTCTAAAATTGCTCTCACTGAACTCAATGATAAATTCATGATGTCAGGTATCACGAAGATGAAGGGTGGTGAAATTTTATTCCAACTGATATGAATTGCTCCACCACCTTTGACACTACTCTTGGAAGCTGTTGAATATGGATTGGTGAGCTAAAGTTAATGGATGATTTTGTTGTAGCTGTCCATAATCCAGAGAACCAGGGGTGAAATCAGGAGCTAATACCAGTTTCACCTGAGAAAGATGAGAATCAGGTGGTAAGTCCACAAGTCTAAATGTAGTCCTGAATTATGCTTCTGTAACTACAAGATGGTTTGATGCATTTAGATTAAATTACTGGTGTACAGAAGTGCATAAAAAAAGCAGAATTTGGCTATAAGTGGCAGATTTTTATTTATTTTTTTTTTAAGCCTAAACCTCTACTAGTACACTAAACAGAATAAGGCTCAGGACTGAGAACCGTCCACATTTTTTAATTGCTAGTATGCTCCTGGGTAGTTTTTGGCCCATGCTAATGAGCCCTTTGCCCAGCAATGCCCTGCAAATGGATATTCCCAACACATAGCATGCAAGGAAACCTCCCTATTTTTTGGAGAGAGAAGGGAATTCTGCCTTACGGGCCTGTTCTGCAGCATTTGCTTTCAGGTCAAGAGAAATGGATTATGATATAGATATAGCTGATACAGATAGCAACGATATTGCTGTGCAATACATCTTCTACAAGCTTGGTAGAGCTGGTAGTGAAACAAATCCAGACGTGAGTTTTCAGCACTGAGCTAAAGATTCGTTTACAGAAGCTTCAATTACAACAGGCATAACTCCTCTGTGATTCAGGCACTGAAAGAAACAAAACTGAAATGAGCAGTAATTACCCGCGCCACGTTATTTCATTCTTTACAAATTAAATGGGCCCCCTCAAAAAGATGTGAGCAAAGTTTGGGGTAGAGGGAAGAGGATACACAAAGGGTTAAAGCAAATCTATTAGGATGACACGGTTGAAATAGTCCTGTGTGCTTTGTTGTAGGTAACACTTGAGTATGTACAACAATAAAAGGAGACAGAAGGCAGCAGTGGAAATCTAGTTGAAAACATGTGTAGTAGGAAGGGACTTTTGGCACAGCACGAAAAGGTCACACAACTTGTGTGGGTGGTGGAACACACCACAGAGACTATCACCCTCACAGAGGTATAGGGTTGATATTTATCGCTAGACTCTGTAAGTACCAAAACAAAGACACAAAAGGAGACGAAGGGGATTGACTGTTTCAGAAGATAAAATCAAGTACAAAACAGAGGGAGAAGAAGGGACTAAGGACTGAGGTGGGAGTTGCAAGGCACCCTTGAAATAAACAGGGAACCCTCCAGTAAAGGGAGATCAAGAACCTCTGTTGACATAGCCACAATGATAGATGAAGAATATGGTAGGTCTGGTCCTTTGTCCCTTGGAGTCAAGGCAAAAAAATCTATTTCCTCAGGAATATAGTATTGGACCCCACTGGAATTTAAATGTATCATGTTCAAATACCTATAAGATATGTGATGAAATATTCCTTGTCCTCTTCTTAAAGAAGACCCTTTAGTCTTCTAAAGTGAGTGATGGAGACACTAATACCCTGAAATACAAGGCCAAATATAAAAAAAACTCAGGCCCAATTTTGCGTACAATTATTTTTGACTGGGTTAAACAGAAATCAGAATCTGATCCAAACTGTGCTCGAAGCCTCTGTTCATGTGTTGAGGGATGAGTCTTTTATGTGTTGCATGAATCTAGAAATGCCGTGACATAGCACGGAGCCTCTACCCTTTGTCCAGTTCAGCTCCAATCTTGGACTGTCCCATGGGCAAGGCAGTACCTGTGGCCTGGGGACTGAGCTCATAGTCTGCATCTAGTGACCTTCTACCAGCCTTATGTGTCCTTTCTGACATCCTAGACAGTGCACTGAATCCCAAGGGTGAAAACAACATTGATTTCTGCTTACGTCTGAAATCCTGGATTATTACATTGGGCAACCTGACTCTTGGCTCTTCTTTCATAATCTGGAAGAAATTCTTTTTGAAGTCAAGACAAGTCCCCACTGAAGCTCAATGAAGAAGAGCTCTCCAGCCATCTGGATGGCACGTCGTAGCAGGGAATGATAAGATGTGAGCAGATACCCCTCAGTGGGACAGTGGCCTTGAAAATTTAGAAAGAAACATAAAGACTCATGTTGCTGACTGCTTTATTTGTGATTACCACGGCTGTGAGGCAGCAGTAGGCTTATGGGTCATGGGTTGCCTATGAGGTCTCTGCTTCACAGCCTGTATATCATTTTTATAACACAACAAGTTCTTGGGGATGCTTTTGTTTGTATGTTTGGTTGGTTGGTTTTGTAGTGTGGTTTTGTTTTGTTTTGTTTTTTCCTTCCCCCCTTTTAGCTAATCCAAGTGTTTTCTTTGGATTTTTTAATTCTAAAGAATGACTGTCTTCCTCAACGCATCATCAAAGGATATTCCCAGCAAAGACCAAGCTCCTTAACTAACATGTACTGTAAAAACTCCAATGTCTTCTATTGAGCTATCAGTCATACAGCCCAGCAGGGACTGGCACTAGAGTTTTCTGAGCCCAAAGTGTTAATGGAGAAGCAAGTCCTGTGGCTATTGCAAAGGAAATGATATTAATAAAAGTTTTTCAGAAAATTCTGGATTCCTTCCAGTCAGATGGATATTTTTATTATGTTTAAATACTCATGCCATGGTCTCATCTACTGCAGACTTATAGGAGAGCTATTCCTGAATGACATATTCCATATTTTTCCATTCTATCTTAGACACATTTGATTTCATTTCATCAAGGGAAACACTATTCTCCACAAAAGTAAGTCTACCGTCACTTTTTACAATGCTGTTTTTCCATTTTTCCCCTTCTAAATAACAATAAGAATATCTACCTCCTCTTTAGAGAATTCTCTGAGGCAGACTGAAGGACTACCTGGAGGAATGACATGGTAACAACATTTGGCAAATGGAGCACTGAGGCAGAGGGAAGTGGTTTATTCAGAATCACCCAACAATCAGCCCCTAAAGCAGAGCTGGGGACAGGTTCCAAACCTCTGAAATCTCAGGGTAATAAGTGAGCACGTATGTCTCACTTAAGATCAAAGCTAAGGGGAGGCAGGTTTTGCATGGATTTTAACCTGAACAGTGTGTTTTGGAGTGAAACTGTTTCTTCAGTTTATTAATTGCCTCTCATAATGGAAGAAACTGTTGAACTTTAGAGTCCCCCTGCTCAATGTATAGAGTCTAATGCATATGCATATGTGCATTTTAAGCTGGGTGGGTCATTAGGGATTTCTAAATTTCATTTCAGTGTCTGTTTGTTTCACTCCTCAGATTATGCATGTCATCTTCAAGACAAGGTATCTGAGGGAAGAGGTTGTCCCATAATGTGACCTGATGAATGCATGGGTCAGTTTGACCCTATGCAAAGAGTGGAGACCCCCTTCCACTTCATATAACACAATGCAGAAGCTCATCTTTGCAGCCATGCCATTCATACTGGATCATACTCATCTTGAGGGGTTGTCATTTTCAGTCCTGGGATTTCTGCATCCGAAAATTATGGGTAGAGACATCCTTCTTAAAAAAATACATGAAGTCTATAGGAAAAGACCGGAATATGAAAGACAAATATTTCAACTGTGTGGATTCAAGCACTGGGTATTCCAACTTCAGGAGCACCTTTCTCTTACATAGCAGAAAAAGACAGAAGAAATTACTCCCATTGTGTGGGGAATTCCAGCATTTCAAAATTTGTTTTGGTAAATAGAAGTTGTGATATTTCATGGAATGGAAATTCTAAGCTGTTTTAAGAGAAACATGCTTATCAATAAGGAGGTCATTAGCCTGAACTACTTGGCACAGGTGGGAATTCAGCTGGCCTGAGATATGTCCTGACCACCACACTTTTAAAAAAGCAATAAACCATTTGGAAAGCATCCAGTGGATAGTAACACGAAGGAGAAGAGGTTTAAGAAAATATGACCTATAATGAAAAGTTGAAGGAATTGAGTTTGTTTAGTCTAGAAAAGCAGCAAAGTAAGGGAAGCATGATGAGTCTTCAAACATATAATAGGTTTTTTAAAAAGAGGACAGTGATAATTGTCCTCTCTGTTCACTACTGGTAGGACAAGAAGAAATGGGCTTAATTTGCAGTGGGCAGAGTTTTAGGTTAGTTATCACAAAACCCTTCTAACTCTGTGGACAGGAACAACACAACCTTGATGGGCTGCAGAATCATAACTACTTGAAGTTTTATAAAGCAAGTTAGTCACATATCTGTCAAAGATAATCTAGAAATATTTGATGCTATATCAGAGCAAAGGGTCAGGGTGGAATTCCTCTTGCAATCCCTGCCACTTTACTCTCCCATCCCACTGTAAATTGCTTTATCTTGGTAATATCCGCACATTGTCATAAAATTCACAGAGTACATAAAAAATCTTCTACTATTGTGTACTGTCATTCTAATTAATGAAGAATATTTGTGAAATTTTAATGTTAAAGCTGAAAACAAAAAAAATATATCAAATTAAGCAAAAAAGTACAAACAAAGCAAAGAGAGATCAAAATATATTCCATTTTATCTTGGAGTTTTTTTTAAACTTTACCAACAAGAGTATTATCACAGTTGACTGGCTCCCAAGAATCATCTTGATTTTGATAAATCAGCTTTTTCTGATAGACAGCTGTATAATCAAAAGAATATTAACCAACACTGCTGTATCAGGAGGACTCATGGGCCTTTAAAACCCTGACAGGCTTTACTCTAGCTATGTATAGAGAATATATTTTAAGCAAAACTTCACTTCTTGCATGCTAGATTTGGGTTGGGAAATGGTATTTATAGTAAAGACCTTTTGGAGTGTATGAAGGGCAATTCTTTCTGGGGAGTATCTGTGGACAGATGAAGAGAGCTCTCCTCACTCCTGTTGGACTTGCAAAGCTGAAGATAACGAAAGCAGCTGGAGGAAGCTGAGCAGCTGAGGGGAACCAGAGAAGTTATCATCTCTCTAAGTGGGATTTAATGTGTGAGGGGTGATCCAGCCTCTGATAATTTCTGTAGTTGCAGAGAATAAAGACCTAATTATCTCTGTCTTCTAAGCCTTGCTGCAAGTTGCATGGAAATTCCTTTTGGGGAGAGAAGTGCAATTACTCAGTAATCTGCGGGGAGATGTTGTTCTATAATCACCTGATATGTGTTTACCAACAATTCTTATTAAATTTCCCTTAATTAAGAAGCAGTTACCTTGTATTTAGGGCCCTATGATTGTTATTGACACTTTCTGAGAATGAAAGCTGCTCTAGCTTTAAAAGTGAATGAGTGAATGTGTCCATGTTAAAACCATATACGTTGGCCTGAGCTTGAAAACTGGACCTGATGAACTAAGGCTTCCTATATACTGTGGGATTCTCAGGCTTTTGATAGCATGGGGCTTTATTTTATTGTTGCTACAACCCTTTCCTGGAAATGACCTTGCCCCAGTCCAATTTCAGGGTCTCTGTGATGTGATAACATACTTTGAGGTTAGGTTTTCAGAGGGATCTGGGTTAGATGAGACCACACTCGTTCTTGGAGATGGGCAATATGGGGATATTACAGCCCAACACCCAAGTGCCAATCCTTGTGAGCGGAGATGTTTTTACAGACGTCCATGGAGAATCCCTAAGTGGTGTATGAGCAGCCAGAGCAACTACTTGAGGAAGGGGCACCAGACCCCTGACCAGAGTGCTGCAGGCTCTCTGCTACCAGTGGTACCATTACAGATGGCTGGGCTGTTACTATTACATAGTGACACCCCATGAGCATTACACGTAGCTAATGGGAAGAGAAATTGCAAAATAAGTTAGTGAGGAGGATCTGATCAAGAGATTGTATAGTGCAAAACTAATCTTTTAATCAAAATCTTTAAGAGAACATTAACCAAAAATTTGGGCTCATATCGTGTTCTGTCCAAGAACTGTAACAACAGTGACTGAGATGGACATACACAACTTATGCAGAGGCCCTTCTGGAGTAACTATTTTTCTTCTTTTGACTACAGTAAAAACCAAGTGTGGTTGAATGTTGGATGTATAACCCCCAAAGCAAATAATTTATAATGAATGCCCTATCCCATTTTAATTCATTCTGTGCTGTCTTTATATGGCAGGATGTCTAGAGGCCAAATACTGTTCTCCATAATGTTGCTCCAATCCCATTGATACATTGATTTCAGGAGGTCACACCAGATTATCATAATGGTTCCTTCAGGCCGTAAAAATCTATGAATACGAAAGCATGGGAGAGCAAGTTGAGGAGAATGCAGAAAACTTAACTTTGTATTTTTGTGTGGAGGAGACAGAGAGTATGAAGGACTGTAGTGTAATAGACATGGGGCCTTTTGATCATGAATGTGAACACTTTTCAGGTTGGTACCTGTTGAAAGCTGCTGCTATTTGATGGCTCTAGTGTAGTTTATGTGAAACCAGCTGGTGGTCTCTGTACAGCTCCTTTGGGTTAAAAGTCCAGTGAAGTCAGTAAAGAGGCTTCATTGACTTCAACAGGTCTCAAATCCAGCCCTCAGTGGATAAATGTTCACAACAACACCAAAATTCCCACCATGTGATGCTTCCTGCATTCAATTTAACCCTCACCTTTTCTTCACTTGAGCGTAACCCAGCTTTATCTGAATATCTGCTTTGAAACACAGGGATAAATAGTGATGCCCTTTTAAAAACTAGCTTTTGAATGGATGCCATTGTAGTAAAAAATTTACACTCTCTGAAACAAATGCTGCAGTAAGAACTGATTGAATTTCCTCCATAAAAGTCTCTTAAATACCCACATCCCCTCCCCAGGACAAGTTTTCCATAAACAGGCAACATTCTTTTGTTGTTGTTGTATTTTTAACAGTATTGTACAGTATCTTGTCAAGATGTCATCAATACAATTGCTTTGACATTTTTAGTGCAGCATTTGGAAAGCAGGTTGGGTTTTTCAGTCTAGCAAGCCAATATAAGTCAGTCCCTGATACTTAATTCCTCTATGAGATCCTTCACTTCTATTATAAACTGATCCAGCAGTTGAGAGATAAATTTCTTGGTAACAGTTTGGACTTTTTTATGAACCACCTGCAAGTTTTCTGCAAACAACATGTTTTATGGGAGCTCAAGGCAATGTTCACCCATCAAGACCTGACAGTAAGAAGTGGATGAATGAGGCCTTATCTCAGCCACACATGTAACCTTCTGTGTCCCCTGGCTTGACCTCCCTCTGCACTCATTTATGAAAATGATTCATCTTTAAAGAGCTTCCTTGCTCTGCCTGGAGGCTGTAGATCTTTCTGCACTGGACTTGTGTAGGCTGAGGTTATAAACTTCAGTGTGGAAGGCATACAGGGGGGCTTAATTTTGAACATTAGGGAAAAAAAAAAGAATACATACACTGTGTACACACTTAAAGAGGAAGGTTAAAACATAGACAGTTAAAAAATATCGTTTTGTGAATACTGAGAACTTAAAAAGGGGGTGGCTGAAAAATTAGGTCACTTTTATTGATGGGATGTTAGATTTTTGTTTAAGATCAAAATACTTTTATGAAAGCTATTTGTTCTCATTATTTCTTCTTCTGGCTTTATGTGTGTTTTTTCCTAGGAAATAATTAATATAAAATAATGCATTTCTAATTAGTATGACTTCCTGTCTCTCAGACATTTATACTAGGATGTAGCCGAGATTCAACAATTAGAGGGAAAAAAAAGAGTGCAGTCTTTCATGACAAAATAATCTCCAGTAGTAATGTAAACAGAAATTTTACAAGTGAGCAAAACAACATTCTAGTGGATTTTTAGTAGTATTTAAATTTCTGCAATACTACACTTTATTCTGTTAATGAAAAACTTCACCATGCCTCCAACTTATTTCTACCCTTTCACTGCTACACGGAGTAACCTTCTACTCTTCTCAGCAAATCTGAACACCTGAGACTTAGCAGTAAAAACCTTTAAAAAAAAAGAGGCTGGCACCAGCTTCTGAGTTAAGTTATATGTTTGAGTTTCTTGGGGTAGAATATTTCTGGGATTAGTTTAGGGTTTGTCTCCTTTATATAAACAAGCTACCCAAACTGTAATCTGAAATGCTTGATCATCCATGCAGGACAAAAAAACCTCGACAAAACAAAACAACAAAACCCCTCACGTATACTAGGAGATCATTTAAGCCTGAGCACATTTATTCAGCTGGGCAGAAGCTGGGTTAGAGCCTGATAATGCTTTGCTTGGAGGAGAAATCTGTTCTTCAGGGCACGCGTGAGCAAAAAGTTCCTCCAATACAGATAGTCCCTGCACACTGTCCTTTAACCAATTTCATTCTTGAGGTCCAGGCAGACCTTCCCACAACTACTACAACAGAGAGACACAGAGTCCAAGACAGTCTAAGCATGAAAGCCCTTGAGCTGTGTCCTCAGAAAGATGTAGATGAGGACAGATGTAAGCTGGTTATGCTCATATGGATGGAAATTCTCTGTGGGAACACTTATGCATAGTTTATGTTTAAAACAAAACCCTGACATCTCTGGAAAAGAAGTTCCCCCATACAATCTCCTCTCTGAAATGATGCAGTGAACTAAACACACCATTCTGGTGGAGTGTTTATCATTCTACAGTAAATAGGACAGGTAACGCATCTGTGTGTGTTGCAGCACTTTCTAGCTTACAAAACATCACAGGCAGCCACAACACTAATACCTTTCACCAGCTGATCATCTCAAAACTCGTGCTGGTGTTTTTGTTTCCCATACACAACTTTATAGATCTTGATTTAATTGTAGTCACAGCCATTAAATCCCATTGGTTCTGGTGACAGCATTGGCCACTAGCTCAGAGAGCTTTTCTTACTCTCCCTTGATTATCCCTCAATGAATTTATACAGTGCACTTCTAACCCCTATAATCCTTTGTTGCTGAACCTTTTTTTTAAGTTAACAAGCTATGTTCAGACATGTTGTATTGATGTAGCACTAAAGACACCTGAAAAATAACTAATATGCCTGTGTATGAAAGTGTGTTGGACTGCAGCAATATGATTTGGGGTCCTGCAAATGCTGTGACTGCACTGATACCAGCTCTATGTTGGTTCTCAGCAGAGCTAAGTCACGCACAAAATCACAGAATTGTTTAGACTGGAAAAAACCTTTAAGATCATCAAGTCCAATCATTAACCTCACACTGACAAGTCCTTGACTAAACCATGTCCCTCAGCACTGTGTCTACATGACTCTTCAACCCCTCCAGGGATGGAGACTCCACCACCGCCCTGGGCAACCCCTTCCAATGCCTGAGAACCCTTTCAGGAAAGAAATTCTTCCTCACATCCCATCTCAGCTGTCCTTGGTGCAACTTGAGGCCATTTCCTCTTGTCCTGTCACTTGTTCCTTGGTTGAATAGACTCTCCTTTGCCTCTTAGGTGACCCTTTTGTCTCCTGTTTTGAAGTAGACTCTGCCTCTCTGATCATCCAAGTAGCCCTCCTCTATACGTCACTAATCTATAGTTATGTTTCTAAATGTAGGATGATTGTGGTTATACACATCCAGATTGTACAAGTAAAGCTGTCTTTAAATATACAATCCAAACTATTTTTTCCAGCCCCATAAATCACTGAGGAGCTTTAACAGTTTTTGTTGATATCTAGTGAAGCTGAAGATACTTCACGTGGTGGTTTGTTACTGGGCTTTTCATTTGGTTTGTGTTTTTGAAAAATCATTGCTGAATATAAATCTCAGCTTCTTCTTGATGAATCTACGAATCCACCAGTTGACCAGGGGAAGCCTAGTTTATTTACAGAACATGTCATTGGCACATAGCTTTCAGGGTTAGTAGTTGAACATAGTAGTCTTATAACTGTGTTCATGCTACTTCATTGGGCATATTTAATACACTTAAAATGAGGGAACACTGAATACATTTGATTCAACTAGTCGCTGGGAAGAGCTGATTGTCAGCTGGGGGAGAGAAGGAGGGACAGAGACAGACAGATGGCAGAGGTCTCATCTGTAAAAGATAATAAACAGCATGTCTGAGGAACAAGGTTACTAGCTTTAGTAGATCAAATGTATCTGAATTATGTTAAATAAACTAAACTGATTCAGAGAAGCTGCAGATATTAAAGAATAAGAATTAAAGCTGCTATTCTGTTCTACTCTTTTCTATTCTAATCTATTCTAGCTCTTCTGTCACTGTTGTAGTATCAAAGATTCACATCTACCAAAGGACTTATGTATCACAGCACTGAATTTAGTAGCTTCTAATTCTCAGGAGCTTTGTTGATACCAAGTTGCCCAATTTAGACAAGTAAGCTTCTTATGCAGTACATGGGGCACTAAGCACTTCTGAAAGTGTTTAACATGTGGCAGAACAAGGTGAAAAGCCCAGTTTGATACCAGAAAAGCCAAGGATAGGTGTGAGACTTTGTGCTCTTTTCATATGATTTCTAGGTGTCCAGCTCCAGAATGGAAGCAGGTATCATCTTTCATTCAGGTTTCACAACCTAATTGTCAGTCCCTGAACTATGTCTCTATCACCCAGTTGAAACACTCACTTGGTATCTTGGAGACTCTTTTTCAGATCTTCCCAGTCTTACTGGAAGAAATCTGTGTCTCCCACTTGAATGAATTAAAAGTTAAAATACAGAGCCATTCAGTCTTATTTGGACATTTCAGCCGAAGGTAGAGCACAGAAGATACCGATGGCCAGAATAATTTCTGCATTTCTAACTTTACTATTTTATCAAGAGGTGAAAAACCTAGGTTCAGCTCCATCACTGCCCATTAGGAACACAGAGACTTTGAACTGGTGTCATTCTTAGACTAGCTATATATTTAATCAGTCAACTATTGAGATTATCTGCCCAGAGCAGGTTTTGCTGAGAAGATAACGGAATTATTTCTTTATCTTCCTGCCTCTAGATGCTGATTTCCTCAAGGACATTGAGATCTAGGTTTGCGCCTAGAACATTAGAGCACCTATGAATTTGTCAGTGATTTGCAACACTACAAGAAGCAACCCTCTCTATTCCAGAATTGGGGTAGTGCTGCCCAGTGGCTAATTTCAGTGCTCACAAACCTACACACAAAGAGCTTTGATGCCTTTGAATTGCCTCTCATTTCATGTTTCCAACTAACAATCCTCTGAGTGGTGTTTGGCAGCAGAAATGGCATGACAGAAAGGACAACAGCCACAGGGCCTTTTTTTTGGGCACATGGATATTTTCTGGCTGTTTCATGTTTCATAGACCAGAACCATGGGAATAAGCTGGATGGCCACTGAATGAGTTTGCTATTCCTGATTACTACATAGGCTGGGAGTTTTCACCCTATTTTGTTTAGATAGCTGCTTCTGATCATTTTCACTTTCTTATTTATTGGCAAGCTGACAGCATGCCAGTGGCAAGACAACTCCCTCCAGGAGTTCCCATCATTTGGAGCACAGCTTCCTCCCTCTCCACCTACTTCAGCTATTAGGCACATTCAATATACACCCAGGCATGCATACACTAATATACCTAGGTGAACCCAAGGAGCAGCCAACTCTGAATTCAAAACAGACTTCCAAACAATAATACCTGTGGAGCCTGCAGAGTTGCCTTCCTTGCCCAAAAGGCTTTATAGGGGTGCTGGGAAGGGAGGGGAATGGCTTTTGAAACCCCAGGTTAAATCCTGCAGTGGAGATTTAAATTTTTGAGAGCCTCCACACTTTTGGGGTGACCAGTTTGGGATACCTACCACGGGCCTGAAGCTAAACTTCCTCTTCAGCTGTTAGATCCCACAGGAGGGGTGTATACCTCACTCAGCCTGACTTAATCTTGCAGTAGCTCTCTGGCTTCTCACCACCAAAGTGTTAATTTAGCCCACAAAAATGGGTAAGCCTGCAGGACCAAGGGATCGGCTAACAAGGCTTTTAGCCTCTATGGAGGCAGGAGTACTCCAGTGCAGGACAGGACTTGTTCCTTGCATTAACTCTCCTCAAACCCAGCCACTAGTAATTGGTAGGAGTGAGGGGGGATATTTTTCCCTCCAAGGTTTTTTCAAATGGAGGGACTATCAGGTAGAGAACCAGACAGTACTTTGAGGGATGGAGGCATTTTTCCCTGACTTTTTTTGGCTTTTTCTCATTACCTGGCTAACTTCTAGTTGAGGAAGCAATGGTAGGCTTGTCAAATGCCAGAAGTTAGTAGGAATAAAAACTTGGGGGATTTCCCAGCCAATTTTCACATAGCCAAGCATCCTAAATTATGTGCTTTTCTGCTTCAGAATCACTAAATATTTAGGAATGGGGTGGTTATTTGGACAGACTTTTTGCCCACAGAAGTAAAGAGCTGAGGGAGGCACCCCACTTCTTTACACCAGCCTACCCATATCACCAACTTGAGCACAGAGAGGAGAGATGCCTCTGTGGGGCCACTGCATCCTTCTCTCTCAGAGACAGCTAGCAAGCTTCAGTTTTTTGGGCCTTCCAGGCAGTACATTGGAAAGCTAAACTGCCACAAAATAAAAATATTTAGCAATACACCCCTTTTTCAGACTACTACTCTAAGTCAAAGAAAGAGCATTAAGAAGTGAACGGTATGTCTATCAGTGACCATAACTTGATCTGCTCCCTGAATAAGATGGCTGTATGAAATAAGGACATAAAAAGAGTTGTACCAGCTGTAAAAGGATCCATCTAGCATATCTACCTCTTCCTGAACAGAGGCCAACAATGAGTACTTGCTTGGGGAAAAGTGAAAAAGCAGAGTGAGACTTCCTCAGAGTACTCTCCCAACATCTTGAGATTTGCATTTCAGCGTCTTCCGGAGCCGGAGGTAATGTCTTTGTATTTAATAGCTCTGGTGAATTTTCTTTCATAAACTTGTCCAGTCCTTTTGAACCCATGTAAATTTACAGCATCCACAACATCCTGTGGTAAGGACTTCCATGGCTTAATTATGCATTGTATGAAAAATAATTTACCTTTGTTTGTTTTGAACCCATCTCCTCCATGTTTCATTTGGTGTCCCCTTGCTCTTGTTTTGGAAGAGACAGAGAACAATTGATCTCAATTTCCATGCTTCTTTGATTTCACAGACCTCTGTCATCTACCCCTCATTGACAATCTGGTCCTTAATGAGCAGTCTAAAGTTATCACACTGACTCTTGATTGCTTAAATTGTTCTTCTCACCTAATGGGAATCCACTTTGGGCAGAGAAAAGTGAAAGGGATTTTAGAATGAGGAAGAATAAAACGTCTGGGTGGATTTGTAATATCAGTAACTATCACCATTTACAGAGAACAATCTTTGATCTGCTGGTACTTGGGAAATTCCTCTCAACCATCTGTCTGAGGAATTATGAAGGAGTTCCCTGTCTTGCAAGTATGCTGCAAAAGCAATCAGAGGATAACACCACATCTAAATCTGCTTATCAAAGCCACTATCAGGAAGAGATGACAAAAATATACTGTATGTTTACCGAAAGATCAGTTCTCTTTGTTAACTTTTGGTTCAAATTATATAGCCAGTAGACACTTAACATGTTATCTTGTGGAGATATCAGTGATACTGTATTACAACATTACAGAGAGCTTTATAGACTAGTGACAAGAAGCTGAGAGTTTCTCAACTGACGTATAATTATCTAATGTGCTTGATGTGCCAAAAATTGCTACTTTTATAACTGAAAGCACAGAAAGAGAAACAGAACATACCTGAAGTATTTGGTAGGAAAGAAGAAAAAGTAGTATTTATAGCAGAGGTTGTTTCTTAGAAAAATATCTCTGGAAAATAATAAATCCCTATCAGAATCTTGTTTTAATAATAAACTTGACTTTAAGCATTAAATGTACTCATCAGCTTATATTAAGAATGTACTTAATTACCTTGCTTGATAAAGGTCTTACTGGTTCACTTGCAGAAAACCAGACCATTCATTCTGAGGCTCACAGTCCGTAAAGAATTTCTGACAGCAAAAGCTGAACCTGTGTCCAAACAATTTCAGGCTCTGGAGTCTTTGGAGGAGCTCTAGATAGAGAAGGGAACACATGAAATGTTCAGCTTTGGGGCCAATAATCTGAGCGGGTTAGCTAATTGCTAGTCTGTGTGTTTGTGCAGTTGTGTTTGCGACATCAAGTCGTTGCGTATTCCTGCCTGGCTCATGTGAGTTGCTCACAGGCTACCTCCATCTGATTAATTACTATCCTGAAAATTTAGCAAGATTCCAAGAAATAGTTGGAGATTTTTCCAGGTAGCTGGAGAGGGGAAAGGACATAAATATTATGCAGTAGAGACATAAACAAGAACTTGACATGGCTTATGTGCTGTTCTCATGAGACAACTGTCCATTATCCTGGATTGCCCCGTTCTTTCCTTTTCCTGCCCTTTCTGTCTATATCTAGAGGAATGATTTCTTTTCATTACCTCTTGTCTTCTGCTTTGATTGGAAGCTTTATGAATCAGACACTTCATTTTTTTTTTTTCCTGTGTTTCTTGGCTCTTCTGTGCAGCACCCAGTGATCTGAGACCAGTTTTGGTTTTTGACACGCTTAAATTTCACATGACTCCTAGACTCCAGAGTTTACAACTGCTAAGCATTACACACATATACTTAGTAAATAGTAACACCAATAAGAACATCTGGATCCATGAAACTTGCTCATCCTTCCACATTGTTGAAAAAAAGAGCTTTAACTGTTCGACACCTCAAGATACAATCTTTCTTGTCCATGACTGAATCCTCATACTGCCACTTCAGTGGGAAAGTCCCATTTTTGTTTCTTTTCCCCCAGACATGCAAGATTCTGCAAAATTGATCTCAGTGTTTTTTTCTCAGGTTTCTCCAGCTGTTTATCTTTCTTTTACTCATTTCAGTAAAATCTGTGTGGTCAAATCAGATGTGCATAAAATGATGACATTTTCACCTTGCAGATAGAAATGAATCAAGTTCTTGCTCTGCTTATTAGGAAAGTAAAAAAGGAGGGAAAAACATTGCATTTTAAACTGCAACTTTTCCCTTAATTACAACTTGTGAACAAAAATAAATTCAGCTGCTAGGCAAACAATTATCTTTCTGTGAAATTCTTTATCTTCATTAGTGTTAATGTACTTTCTGTGTGTCAGACCACCTGCTTTTCAGAAGTTCTATAAAAGTATTTCTTAAGGGCCCAGCTCTACCCAACCTGTAGCTGGGTGAGCTGCAGGGAGTGAGGTAGACCTACTACTTAAATGATGCAATTACTAGACAGAACTGCAGTTCTTATCCTTCAGGGCCAACATACTTCATAGGAATCACAGAAAAAGTAAGCAAAAGCCTTGTTACATAGTAGCCTGGAAGAGGAAGATCCTGAGACAGCTCTGATTCCTATTTTGGCAGAGGGTCATCAAGAATTTGGGGTGGTCTATGAGTTACACATATCTTTTTTTTTTCTATAGCCTCCACTGTGTGATTTGCAGTGCCTCCTAGGGTTTAAAGCTAAGTGCTGAAAATCATTTCTGTCACTCCAGCATAGAATTTTGGGTAAAAGATGGAAAGAAAAGCAAGCTTTTTGTTGTCTCATGAATGTCCTTTTCTGGACACCTAAC
>NW_010323787.1:25434-81655 GCF_000700745.2 Antrostomus carolinensis | reverse complement strand
GGAAAATGCCTTGTTCTAGAGCCATTTTTGTGCCCATCAAACTTTGATTTGCATGATGAGCTGGGGAGAAGGGAGTTCTGACTGCAACAAACCAGTCTGGTGGAATCCCTCAGAGCACACTGCAAACCCATTCCTTCTTGTTTACTCAGTAATTGCTCCTGCCCTTACTTCCAGCAGGGAGGAAGGCAAAGGGAAAGGTAATGTGACCTTTGGTATTTTGAAATAACATGATAACTATGCGCATCTTCAAAGGACATGACTGTTGAAGAACAGCTGGGCATGGTGGTGGGAACAGCCTCCCCCTAATATTCAGGCCTGCTGGAGGAACCAGAACAACCTGCAGAGCTCGTGAGAAGCAGTGGGGAAAACTAGGAGTGGCCAGAGCAAATTCATTGTCCCCTTTCATTATATCTGAGATTGACCTTTATTAGTTGCCTGTGGGTATGGAATGGGCTGAGCTGAAGCTCTTCAGAAGAAGCAGAACCCAAGCACCCATGCAAAGCATGGAAAAGGAGGAGGTAGAGTGAAGGGAAAGCCAAAGGGGGATTGCATTGAGTGCTGATGGTTCTCCCTTTAGGGCCTTGACTAACCACTGTAGAAGCTGAGCACAGTTTTAAAAGGATTCAGCTTTCCATCATCTGCATAGACCAGAAAAAGATTATTACTCCTGTTTGGGTGAAACAGGAATGGTGAAGTAGAAGGCATCTCTGAATGCTAGTCAGAGAAATTAAATTCTGATTATCAATCAGAAGCATTGTTTAATGGAAATTGAAGGTTTCTGCAACACTAGCTTTTTTCTAAGGGGAAAAAAAAAAAAAAAAAAAGACCTTTCATCTGAAAATTAGACAACCCAAAAGAAATATTTTGATTCCTGAAAAAAATAAATTAATATTATTTCTCATTTCACACAAAATCGTTTTGGGGCAGACTATGCAGGAAAGATAAATCTTCAGCAGAGACAGAAGAACCCAAAAAGTGCTTACTTCACTTCAGGCCTCTACACTAACTTTGAAATCACTTGACTGAAAACAACCATGAAGAAAAAAATAAGAAAGGATAAGTGTTGCCCTCTGAAATGATCTTGTGAAACATCACCACTGGCATTGATCAGTTCCCTTACCAATGTGATTATATAAATCTTTGATTATCTAAAGTAAGCTGATTCTTATGAGAAAGTAACCTAGGTATGAAGACTTTGGTCAAAGAAAGGGTTCCGCAAATGATATCTTTAGTTGTGAGCTAAGAAACCTTTGTGTGCAGCCCTCAGAGACAATTTCTGATTATAGTCAAGCCGAATTCTCCACATGCTCCTCAGCTTGATGCCTCATTTCATAGACAGTACTCCATGAACAAAACCTGAGACTAAGGGCAAGATAATTGTCTCATTTTAGACTTATAATTGATTCTGAATTTATGACACAATGCTTCAGATTAGTGGAGATGTATTCTGGGTTTCACCTCTTTACAGTGGTAAGAAAGGCTAGAGGTTTATGGAGTGAGTCCAGCATTTCTTACTCAAGCATAGAAAAGGGGGTGGTGGAAGATGAAAGGAGCCTTGACTCCTTCCAACATGCTCTCCTGCTTCTTTTTGCCTTCCCTCCACGCACTGATGTGCATTGCTGAGCGCAGCTGGAACAGGGCAAGGCAGATGACTGCCAATATTTGCTGCCTAAAATCACCCAGCAACAGAAGGGTACTGCTTTCCAGCACCTATAGAGCTATGGTATAGCTCTATAGTTATGAGGCAGGAGCAGTGTTTGGATACAACAGACCTCCACCCCTTCTTCTGAAGCAGCTGCAAGCATGACTGGTCTACTGAGCTACAGGCCAAGAATGACATGGAAATTGAGCCTAAATATGTACATTAAAAATTTCCCACCCAAATAAGTTATATGAAAGGTTTAAAAATCCATTAAATATATAAAAAGAAGAAAAAGGCATTTTGCTTCACTGTAAATCATTATTTGCTGTAAGTGGGACTCATTTTCAGTGTAAGAAGTATTTGGTAGCTCAGAGTTTCCTCAGCACTGGGGTTGCAGACATAATGCACCTGTAACTCCCTTCAGAGCAGCTGCTATGTCCTCCAGGAATGCTCAGGTCCTCTGAGATGAGGGTTGTCCACTTTGAAGATGAAGAAGCCTCACCTTACTATTCTTACTAATGCCTCCAGCTCTACCATCCTTCCCTGAGGGCATGTAACGACATTTGTGGTACAAGCTGGATGTATTGCATGGTTATAATTATTTGCTAACAGTGATCATAAAAAAAGAGCGTGCACCACTCTCTCCTTGCACTTTTATGTTGGCCTGTTGACATGTTATACAAACACAAAGGAATGAAGTTTCACAAGGGCTCTGGGAGGGAGAGAACAGACCCCTACAAAGGAGCCCTCATGCTACAAGACGCCAGCTAGGAAAGGTGTCAGGATGGAAGTTTGTTTCTGGGGAAAGGTAATCATTGTTTTGGGAAACCTGACAACTATGCCGGAGGAAAGAAGCTGATGGTGCATGGACATGTGTGGGCAAGCTCATGGCTGAGAGGGGAGAGCTTCCAGTGTCGGCACCCGAATCCAACCATCAATCATAGTCAGGCCATATGTACACAGCAAGCACTATGCGACCAGACAGAGGCGGCACATGATGCAATGGGCACAGGTGTGCAGCAGACACCAGGGAAAGGCAGCAGGGCTTTGCATACATAAAACGTCTTTCCTCTGAAGTTCTCAAGGCGATTTGCAAGCATTAATTAATTCTCACAACGCCCAGGGATGGTAGGCAAGGCAGTGTCACTGGCAAATTAATTTTATAGGTAGTGTCTTTGATATCACACACTCATGTGCTCACTGCATAGGATTTGATGTATTATATTTCTCCAACACACCTGCTGCCCTTCAGCTCTTCTATGCAACATCCTTGATGAATTTATTATTATTTCTATTATTATTATTGCTGTTGTTACTATTATTATTAACATTATTATGACAGGACTGGTGCTATGAAGTGGATACCTACATATATATCTGAAGAGAAAGTCATTGCCCCAGAGAGCTCATAATCTAAACAGATGAGATCCGTATTTGTGCAAGCCCATGCTCGCACTCCAAGAATGCCTGTTGTAAAATACCTCAGTAAAGTTTGTGCCGGGATTGACAAAGATTGATCTGTCTGGAGGTTTTTTGCACAGCTCTGCATTTAATCTGTCTGTGTTACGGACTGACTGGACACGAAGTTGTTCTCACCTAAAGGTCTCATGAGCAGAGAGTATAATGCAGCCATCTGAGAGCCCTGTGCATTGATGCTGGGTTAACATCAAGCCAATATAATGTCAGTATAGAGAAGAGAATATATATAGAGACTTTTGTCAATAAACAACATTCTTAAAGAAAATGATCAAAATTAAGGGCATTGTCCAAATGCTTTTTGAATATTGTCAGGCTTGGTGCCATGGCTACCACGCTAGGGATCCTCAGAGTGAGTTTAAATGGAAAAAAAGTGGAAAATGATGCAGGTAAATATTTCTTAATAATTTAAATTAGCAGGAAATGGAAATGTATCAGTCAGATCTACCTGAAATTCACTGGGCTTGAGAACAGGCATGTTACTGGTTGGGTCTTACCAATCCAGTGACTTTGGACATTTAATGGCATGCTTCAAATTTGTTGTTTCCTTCCTCCTCTCTTTTCTTCCTGTTTTTTTTGTTTTGTTTTGTTTTGTTTTGTTCCCCACCCCCCCTTTCTTTTTTTAATCTGTTCCCCAATCTGGTGATTTCAGTAAGGAGATAAAGATTGCTTCCCTCAGCTGGCCTAAGGCATGCATAAAAATATCAGCCACTTTCATTCAACAGGATATCTAACCTCTTTATAAGTACTGATATATCAGTGCTTTCTGATGTGTGACATAAATATTTATCTGCTGGATAACAGAATGCAAGTGCTATGGTTTACAGTATTGCAGAGCTGACCTTCAGTTTGGAATTCACATGTTTCTTCAGTAATTTATACTATAGGTTAACCTTATACTTTGTCTTTTCTATCTGTGCCTTGAGGAAAAACAAATAGTCCAATGTCAGTTCCAAGCAATCTGGATTCTGAGTCACATCTCTTTTGAGAATTTTCTGTTCTGTTTTTGGGCCTTGAATTTTAGAGAAGGACTTGGTAACTTCATATCTATTGGGATATTTCACTAATTCTTCATATGATATCTGAGATCTGGTGAGTGCTGATGCTAACATGGCTTTTGATTGGGCAGGTCTTGAATTTTGACAACCTTAGGTTTTTTCTGTCATTACAGATCAATAGATCGCTTGTGTAGATTGCAAATAATACAGGTGTGAGTATGCTCCCTTGTGGTAAGCCATTTTGTTGTCACATCAGTTGCTCCATTTCTTTCAAAGTTCATAATGAAATAATTTGTTTTCTAATAAAGATTGTATCAGTCACACTCTGTGATGATCTTTCAGTATGATAAGCATTTTGGCAGGGCATTCCATTAGCTCAGACAAGAAAAGGAAGTAGAGATACTACTTCTTTCTCACCAATAACATTGTGTTGGGAATACCCACCAAGGTCTGGAAGATCCAGGTTCAATTCCCTCTTGTGCTTAAGGGGATTTGAACTTGTCTCTCCACTTCCCTTATTGCTGTAACCACTAGGTTAAAGAATATTCTAGGGCAGGGCTTTCTCAGTTCCTCATATTGAAACCATTTCACTTTGCATAGGTTAATTAAATATTCATGGGAACAGGAAGATGGTAAACCTATGCAAATGACTATATATCTTCATGGTATAGTCTTTCATTTGGGAGCAGAGGCCTGGCTTCCATTATCCACATCAATGAATACTTAAATGAAAAATACAGAAACATTAATAGAAGTAGGCACAGGAACTGAGGACTTCCCCTTCCAGGTGAATACACTAACCACTAAACTAGAAATTCATTCTCCCCGTGACCCAGGAAATAGTGTAATATGGTATACAAATAAAACTGCTCCAACAAGAGAACTTCAGACAGGTCTGTCTTGAAACCTTACACTGTGAATATTCACCCATAACTTGAGACTTGGGTTCAAGTTCCTTGAGAAGAAAGCTATGAGTTTTAATTACCAAGGTGTGTTCTGTCCATCCCTGGTAAAAAGAAGGGCATTGACACTATTTCTTGCTCTTGCTTGTCTGCTTAATTTTTTATGCCTCTTTAGGTGATCAAAGGTTGTGGCGTTGATGAATGGTGTATTTGTTCTGTACAATGTTTGTTCTGTACAATATTTGAATGTTGCCTTTTTTGGCTGAGTCAGATGGATGGCTTATTGCCTTCCGCACTTGCTTCATAGCAGTAATTTTCCCACCACTGGTAGATTGTGCTAATGAAAGAAAATTTATGCTGTTGCTAAATTCATTGTACATGGGTTTTGACAGGGAGGAAGAGGTAGATAAGATGTATTATTGATCTTGTATCTTACTAGCCTCTAACAACGATTTAGCTGTGTCTTGTGCCCACTAGAGAAGAGCAGGTACATAATGGTGTAGTTATCTCACTGTATAAACAGTAAAGACCAGCATGTGGACTCACCTCTTACCTTTTTGTCCAATGACCTTCTCACCAATTTCCCGGTAAACCTCCTCATTATCAATCCTAGTGATACTGACTGGGCAGATGAGCTTGGGAAAGCCCAGTAGTTAGACCTTGCAGATGAAGTAGGAAGAGGAACATTTAGTACACGTTTATTGGGTTTACACGTCAAGGTTTTGGTAACAGGAAGACTGCAGGGGTGGCTGTCATGAGGACACTGGAAGCTGTCTCTATGTTGGACAAAGCCAGTTCCAGCTGGCTCCAGGATGGACCTGCCTTTGGCCAAGGCTGAGCCAATCAGTGACACTGGTGATAACATTTTTAAGAAAAAGTAAAAAATGCTGCACAGCAGCTGGGAGAAAAACAGTGAAAAAATGTCAGACACACAACTCTGTAGACACGAAAGTCAGTGAAGAAGGAGGGGTGGAAGTACCAGAGCAGAGATTCCCCTGCGGCCTATGGTGAAGACCATGATGAGGCAGGTTGTTTCCCTTGCAGCCCATGGAGGTTAATGGTGGAGCAGATATCCCCATTGCAAACCAAGGAGGACCTCATGCAGGTGGATGTACCCTGAAGTAGGTTGCAGCCTGTGGAGAACCCCTGCTGGAACAGGCTCCTGACAGGAACTGCAGCCCATGAAGAGGAGCCCATACAGGAACAGGTTTTCTGGCAGGACTTTTGAACTTTTGGGGGACCCACACTGGAGTAATCTGTTCCTGAAGGACTGTACCCTGTGAAAAAAACTTATGCTGGAGTACTTTGTGAAGAACTGCAGCCCATGAAAAGGACACACATTGGAGAAGTTTGTGAAGGACAGTATCTCATGAGGCAGACCCTGCACTGGAGCAGGCAAAAAGTATGAGGAGAAAGGAACAATAGGGATGAAATCTATGAACTAATTACAACCCCCATTCCCCATCCCATGGAACCACTCTGGGGGAGGAGGCAAAAGAATTGTGGGAATGTAGTTGAGCCTGGGAAGAAGGGGGAAAGGTATTTTTAGTTTTGTTCTTAATTCTCATTACCCTATTCTGATTAATTGGCAATAAATTAAAATAGTTTCCCTAAGTCAAATCTGTTTTCCCCATGACTATAATTGGTAAGTCATGTCCCTGCTCTTATCTTGACCCATAAGCTTTTCATTGTATTTTCTCCCTGTCCCATTGAGAAGGGAGAGTGATAGAGCAGCCTGGTGGGCTCCTGGCAACCGTTCAAGGTCAACTCATCACAATGAGTTTTGTCTCATCTCACTTTGTATTCCTATAACAGAGTTGCTCTCATTTGAGCTAATAATCTGGGCTTCACTGACAGTCAGTCAGTGAAACAAGACTTTCTAGGAGTCAGTTCATCTTATCCTAGTGTGGATGTAAATACAAAGCAAAAGAAACTTTTAAGTACTTCTTCTTCTGTTCACTGTTAAGGAATCATAGAGTCATAGAATCATAGAACGGTTTGGGTTGGAAGGGACCTTAAATGTCATCCAGTTCCAACCCCCCTGCCATGAGCAGGGACACCTTCCACTAGACCAGGTTGCTCAAAGCCTCATCCAACCTGGTCTTGAACACTTCCAGGGAGGAGCATCCACAACCTGTGCCAGTGTCTCACCACCCTGACAGGAAAGAATCTCTTCCTAATATCTGTTCTAAGTCTACCAGCTTAAAGCAATTATATCTTGTTCTATCACTTCCCTTCTAAAAAGTCCATCTCCAGCCTTCCTGTAGGCCCCTTCAGATACTAGAAGGCCACTATCATGTCTCCCCAGAGCTTTCTCTTCTCCGGGCTGAACAGCTCCAACTCTCTCAGCCTGTCCTCACAGGAGAGGTGCTCCAGCCCTCTGATCATCCTTCTGGCCTCCTCTGGACTTGCTCCAGTAAGTCCATGTCCTTCTTGTTTTGGGAGCCCCAGAGCTAGACACAGTACTCCAGGTGTGGTGTCACAAGAGTGGAGTAGAGGGGGAGAATCCCTTCCCTCGACCTGCTGGACACACTTCTCTTGATGCAGCCCAGGACACAGTTGGCCTTCTGGGCTGCAAGCGCACATTGCTGGCTCATATTGAGCTTCTTGTCCACCAGTTCCTCCAAGTCCTTCTCCTCAGGGCTGCTCTCGATCCATTCTCTGCCCAGCCTGAATTTGTGCTTGGGACTCCTCCGACGTGGGTGCAGGACTTCGCACTTGGCCTTGTTGAACTGAATGAGGTTTGTATAGGCTCACCTCTCAAGCCTGTCAATGACATCTCTCCCCTCCAGCATGTCGACTGCACCACAGAGCTTGCTGTCATCGGTAAACTTGGTGAGGGTGTACTTGATCCCACTGTCCATGTTGCTGACAAAGACGTTAAACAGTGCCAGTCCCAAGAGACAAGGGTGTTATGCGGGATGGTGTCAAATGTCTTACACAAATACAGGTAGATGACACCAACTGCTCTTCCCTTATCCACAAACACTGTAATCCCATCATAGAAGGCCACCAGATTGGTCAGGCAATAGGAAACCTAAAGTGTCCAGCTCAGATGTGGGTATCTACACCATAGCTGTCACAAGTTAGGTAAGATTGCTCCTTCTCTTGTATTTTACTATTTCATCAAGATTTATTTGTGGTCTGTGGTTCTGATTGCCCTGAAGACGTGAGATGGTTCTGCATACACCCAGAGGCAAAAAAGCTTTGCAAATGGAAATTACCCGTTGCGTCTGTAGGACACAATTCAGAGCAACACTGAGTCCCAACCTTGTAACATGGAGCAACACTACGTGGTGATACTACCCGAGATGTAGAGGCAGTGCTGATTCATCAGCCGGGTGCTGGAGTCAAATTAGAAGCCTTCAGAAAAGCTAATTAGCTCAAGTGCAGTACTGCACTGATACAAATATTGTAGAGTGAGCCTGTTCACAATCAGCTGAGGTCTGTCTTCCAGCCCTCCTTTGCATACTGCGGAGGTACTAAAGGCTTTAGGAACCCTAGACCTCATTGGTAGCTGGATTTCAAAGGCATGTGAACCTCATTTCATAAAACAGATATTAGTTTCCCACCTCACGGCACGGCTTTAAGTTTAAGTTGTTGCAGAACTATGAGTGTTCAAAAAGAGACAAATTTAAAAGAAACTAGTGTCCTGTCCATTCTCTGCATCTTTATATAATTATTCTCCATTTTACTTAATAGCAGATTTATTTAATGAAAATAAAATATACTTACATCTGTCTCTAATCCCTATTGTTTGTCATTCATTCGATCATACTCCTACATTTTCATAAAGATGTGAAGGATCAGGATGTACACGAACACACTGAGAATGCTGTTTCAACCAGCAACTTGAAGGTGCTTCCCAAAGGCATGATGTATCATTTCTGATGTTGCAAAGCTGAGTCACTGACACTCTGATGTGACTAATCTTAACGATGTGTTTTGAATCTATAATATGTCAAACTTTGACAAGTTTGATACATTGATTTCAATGTTCCAGTATACTTTCTGTTCCCAGAGTGAATCTACTCATTGGGAAGACAAATTGTCTGTGGAAAACCACCAACCCTACACTTGAAAAAACTAGCTAATTTGCCTTTAAATTTATCTATGGACAAAATTTCACCCTCATCAATGGGATGCACCTTCCATTGACTTTACTATTCATGTATCCAAAGGCAAAATTTGTTGCTATCTATCAATCTACCTACTATTTTATCTACTATCTGTCTGCTTAACTCTATTAATTAGTTAATGTTTGTAAAACACTCAAAAGATGTACAGCGCTATAGAAATGCTAAGTATTATAATTAATGTTATCTGACTGCTGTATCTCTTTACCTATCTAGCTATCTACCTTCTCTATCTATTATAATAACAATAATACTTAACACTTATATAGTTTTCTTAATCTTCAAAGTACTTTACAAACATTAACTAATTAATCTAATCTAGTCATCTTGCAAACAATTTCTTTAACAAACCAGTGGTTGTTTCTGTAAAATAAAATTCTTTACAAAATAGAAGAATTGTACTTTGGGGGGGTTGTTTTGTTCAGGTTTGACTATGATAAGGTAATAAATATGTATAAAAGCAAGGAAGCAAGAATGGATGAGAAAAGCTCCATCACTAGATAACATAGAGCTTGCAACAGACAATAACACAATCATAAGCAGCTACAGACCATGAAGTTGTCTCCTGGCCAACAGAATTATGTTCTGTCGTAGTTTAATATAGACTTCCTGCTATAGAAATGTGATTTTTTTTTTTCCTTTTTATTTCTAAAGAGCCATGAAATCTTTCTACTAGCTTCTTTTTTTCCAGGTTATGCTCTAACTAGAAGCAAGGGCAAGGCTGTCAAATTGAACAGTTCAAGTTTGGCTCTTGAGTCCAGATCTGCAAAAGTATTTAGGCATCATTTTTTCCTTTCAGAAACTGTGGTGATGATGACCCAGAATTTTCAAAATGTCCAGAAGGTGCAATGGGGCCAAGCGGTCCAAAAACATTAAGGAGACCAGCTTCCTCTGAAAAAAAATGCACCCCTAAATACCTTTGCGAATCTTCACCTAGACTTACATTGGGGTTGTGTAAAGACAGTGATTGCTGTGTGTATTCACAGCATCCAGGAGGCATAAGGTAAGATCAAAAAAAAAATGTACAGGATTTTTTGAGGGCAGACATATAGGTTACCTTTGTGTTTCTAAACAAATGAAGATCACAATCTCAGATCAAGCACTGCTTACTGATTGTCACTGCTACTGACTTGTCACCTAGTTGTCTGACTTGATTTTAGATCATACTCTTCATGAAAAATCTTCTACAGAGAGGAGTAACAGAGCGAGCCTCTGCCATTTGGCATTGGGACTACAAATCGGTCGTGGTCCTATTACATCTAATACATGAGGCACAGGCAGAATGAAAGACTCCCCAGGCCTTATGTGGCTTACATAGCACCAGAGAGCAGAAAATGAAACAAAAACGAATAGAAAAAAGATTCCATTTTCCACTTGTTGAAATGGTAGGTTTTCCCTTTTCTTTTTTTCCTTTTTTTTTTCTTTTTTTTTTTTTTTTTCTTGTTGTATTTTTCTATCTATCTGTCCTATTTATTTATCTGCATAGGCAAAATGCACTGGGACAGTTCTGGGAAGAGCTAACCTAAAAATGAGTTAGGATTCTCTACTGAGCTCCCCCAAGCCAGTCTGGAAAGCAACAGAACTGTGACCACTATTGGACAGAGACTTTGGGCTATATTGGTTGTGCCAAAATGATAATTATCTGGCAATATCCCAACATCTTTTCCTCCAACAGCTATGCTAACACAGCACCTCCCCTCCTTAAAAAAAAATAAAAATAAAAATAAAAAAAATCAAGAAACATATTCCTTTCTCAGGCTCTCTTAAGGCAAGGATGCAGGTACCAGCTCAAAGCATCAATATACCCTCTTTACCATTGCAAGAGATTTCTGAAGTACAGCTGCCTTTTGTGTAACAGCCGCATATAGCTGTTGTCTTGCAACAGATATGTTTGTAAATGAAAAATAAAACAAAACAAAACAAAACAAAACAAAAGTGTCATTAAAGGAAGTGACAAAGGATGGAATTCAGATTGTACATCATTAATTTTGTTATCCAGACAAGAATAGCATATAAAGTTGGAGCAATTATGGACAAGTCAGGCTTCCAATACAGTCAATGCAATAAACAACTGTGTTGTTTCTGTTACAAATTCACAGAAGATGATCTGAATGTGGTTCTTGTCAGTCAGGCATGATATCCAGCTAGGCTGAAATTCAGGTGATGTATTCTCAGCCACACACTCCCTGACTAACCTTATATGCAAGATCTTCATCTCTTATTTTTTTCCTAGTGGTGCACACCATCAATACAGTGCTTTGATGGTCTTAAATGTCATACCCAGCAGGGCTCGAAAAATGAAAGTGCTTGGTTAAAGCTATGGCTGCAAATGAGAAACATGTACACAGTTAGCATTTGCTAATAAGGGATGCATTGTGATACAAGGTATATAGAAACCTAAAATTAGGGGATTAGGTTGGAAAAATACTAGGGCAGGAATCTGGGAGACTTTGCCTTGAACAGGTGAAGATACCACTAAGTGTTTGCAAAAGATTGAAGACCCTCATAACACACTTGCAAGGCTGGGTATCTCAAAGGTGGGTATGTGAAGCTGATGCAGAAGGAGGACTTTGTATTCCATTTACAGCAGCAGTTAAGGAATTATAAATTCTTAGATTTTGTGTAGGTTAGATGAGTCTCCTCCTTCTCACCTTTATCCCTGTATTCACTGCAGTGTGTCTAAAAAAAAGATCCTGTACAAACCCAAATAAAACTCCTCTTCCTCCTACAATGTCCTCCTCTCTCCTTCCCATAAATGTTTCTGAAATGCTTCTTTGGGAAGAGAAAAAAGACCCCTTTTTCTCTGAGTAAACAAAAACCCACATGTTAAAAGTCAAACCTCCTGGTTTGTTTGAATTCAAGGCACTTTGCAGAGCAACTGTTGCTTATATGCTCTCCCCTGTGATGCAGAGGAAGACAGAACATGTTTTTAATTGCAAAGCCAAATGGTTATGCATGGGTCCTGTCATGCTTGTGAGAACTTGTTCTTCCACAGCCCTCCCTCTCCTCTCCACTGAAACAGCCTTGCCAAAACTCTGTTTGAGAGTGGTCACAGGGAAAACATGAAGCCTTGCAGGGATTTGGAGAGTAGACGTCAATCTGTCAGAGGTGTCACGAGAACTGGATATATCTGCTGATCTGTTACCACTTGCTAATTATGGATTCGGCAGCTAATCGTCATAAATCTCAGTAAGAGATGTGGAATGAGACAGAGTTTTCAAAATGGTATGGCCTGGATAGGTTTGCACTCGGTGAGTTGCAGAGCAGAAATGATCATCCCTGTGCCAGGGCTCTGCTGCTGTGTGATACCCCAGTGAATACCTGTATTGTTACAAGCACCAGTTTTCTCCAAGCGGCATTTCTGACATTCCTTTGCAGGAATGGTGAGTGTCCAGGACTGAAATAAACTAAATTGGTGAAGGATTTTATTTAATAAACCCAGAGATGTTGGTAGTCACAGCCAGGTAGGTGTTTTACAGGATGAAATAATGCACCCCTCATCAGGCTGACCTTCTGCTCCACCCTTCAGAAAGCAAACTCTGCCAAACAGATGTGAGGTCTCATGCCTTGACTGTTCAAACTCACAAATCAGGCACTGACTCAGTGGGGATGCAGATTGCTGCTACAGCTGGTCTTAAGGGTTAACACTCTTCAGAGGTGATTCAGCTAATTGAGAATTAGCAGTCGGAAAGAAAGAGGTTTAGCAAGTTTCATGCAGCTTTAGAGATCCTTTCCAACATTTCAGTCATGTCTAGTTATCCATCATCTTACATGAGCTGGTTTAAACCGTTCCACGTATCTTGAAAGCTACAGTTCAGGGTAGAAAGGGTAAAGCTAACATCTCAAAGGCATCTAATTTTCTTTAGAGCACCTTCTGAGCACCTTCTCAGGAAATCAAGTCCCTTCAGGGTATCTGCAGTTGAACATACAGAAATAAGTACTAAAAAGTTTCTGTGTCTCTAAGGATCACAGGCTTTGTAATCATGCTAACCATTCTTCAGGTAATCAGGAGCTCCTGTAAAAGATCAGCATGAAATTTGTGTTATTGATCTACTGGTGTGTCACTTGGAGAGAACAGAGTTAAGGTTGCAAACAGAAGAAATGTCTCTCTTAAGAAATAACTCCTGGTTTTCAGAAATCTTGTTCTGTTTTTAATTTCCTAGTCCTTTTCCTATTTTCAGCCAGTTTTTGTAATGTTTTCATCTAGTCCAAATTTTTATCTAGACCAAGATTACCAACTACTTTTGGAAATATAAACTAATATCTGTCAAATATTCCATTAAAATCTGCCAAATTTTGCAGGTAGAAAGACACAACAATCTATTTTAAAGTTGGTTTTCACTAAAGCTGGCTGAAAACTCCATAGTGGAATGTTTGTTTATTTTCACAGTTGAAAAAGCTGATTCATAGTAATTCAAACATTTTGCTGAGATGGATCAGTTTTGATTCAGGTTTGAGGAACTCCAAGCAGAGTACTATTGATCTCTAATGACTATGTTTCTGCTGGAAACTAGACTTGGAAGACACTGTGGCCTGGTGGGAACCAAGTCCTCTGAAGCACACCAGGACATCAAAATCATTGCCAGCAGGGAATAAGGAACCTGAAAATGTTAAAACATTTTGGTCAAAAGATTTGATGTTTCCTGCTGGGTAAGACAGGAGACAGAAAGAGTCCAGAACACCATTACTCACTTCTTCCAAGAGTTTCCTTGTCTGCCTGTCCAGCTGTCCAAGAAGTCAGGATCAATTGCTTTGTCAGGAGGAAAAAAAAAATGAGAGGTTTATTCTAGGTGAAAAAGAAATTTAACATTAAAACATAGAAATCTTCTCTCCAGAGAATGATTCCCCTTTACAAAGTTCTAGTGCTCATAACAAACCATGCCCATTGGTGTTCACTAAGTGTTCAGTTAAAGAAGTGTTAATCCCTCTATGGGAAATGTAAATTTACTTATTGGTGATGAGGGGGGAGCATTTGCCCTATATGTTACTAAATTCACATAGGTGAAGGTCTCTCTTACTAAATTCTTCAACCCACATCTTTATTGCTGAAAGCAAAAGCTTTTGTATGCTGAAAGCAAAAGCTTTTGTATACCAAAAGCAACCATTTTCCTGCAGAAGGCAGAGATGCATGTCAACAGAAACCAAACAAACAAGCAAATGAACCAACAAAAAATTATCCCCCACAAATCCAAACTTTAAAAAAGGTAATTGAAAAAAAAATTGTATCCAAAACATGTTTTGAAATTTCTGTCACTGAGATTTTATTTTAAAAAAACCCAAACAAAACCCAACGACCTGGAAAAGGACCTGAAATGTTTGGGTTTTTTTACTTTAGAGTGAGATAATTTTTAGTTCTAATTTCACCAGCAAGCTAATAGGAAATGTTTTAGAGTTGACTTAAGGCTGGTCAGCTATCATCAGCCATACCTCCCCTTGTTTTTTTTGGTGATGCATGCAGACCTTGCCAGCCCTGGAACACCAGCCTCTCCAACAGAATTGATGCAAAATGTCTAATGGACTGGATCTCCAGTAATTTTCCACAATGGAGTGACTCCTGTGTAAAAGTGTTATAAGTAATCTCAGAATCTGGACTAAACTATGAGAAAAAATACTTTTATTGGTGCGTTAATCCTCCATTTAGTGCTCAAATGCTACCTGAGCTAGGAAAAGACTAGGAAACACAATGTGACCCAAAGACCTTAAATCTGTTGCTTTATTCTACCTGTTGCTCTGGGGAGGCCAAGTAAGTAGCACCAAACCATTACCTGATGCAGGTGGTTTCCTTCCAGCACAGTCATGTCCCTTCTCTCGCTGGAGAAAGGCTTCCCAGATGTGTGTGTATGTTTTGTGTGAAAGCACATGCAGGTGGCTGCATGCTCATGTAAATCACATCACTGACTTGCTGACATGTTCTGGTCCCTCTGGAGTTGTCTGGGTCCCAGCTGTATTCCAGGAAACAAACACACATCCTAAAGAACAGTGTTGGGTCTTGTAGTTTCCATCCCTGGCAATCCTTCCCCTTCTTCTACCCGGGTCCAAACTGAGCCTCTGTCACTGATGACAAATGCAGCAGTCAGTGTGAGAATAGTGTTTAACTTAATGATGTTTTAACACTTTGCAGACTGCTGTCCTGGGTGATTATATAGTCTTCTGCATTTGTTTGGTTGGAAATACAGAAAATTAATTAGTAGCAGAAGGGTATAACTTTGCCAGCCATTAACTGAATTATAAGTAAGTGTTTTCTTTGTCTGGCAATATCATACCTTGTCCTTTTGCCAAAAATATCTCATAACTTGGTATTATATTCTCTGAAGACAATCTTTTCAATGACTTCATGTGTGAAGTAGAAGAGGATTTTTTTTCTTCTTCACTTTTTTTTTTTTTTGTGTTGATGAAAGGAGGCATAGCTAAATTTTTGAAAGTCAAATGTTTGGAACCAAAAGCTGTTTGTTTATCCAATTTTTTTTTTCAATTGTCAATGAAAAAAAAAATCCCAGCTCATGATGGAAAAAAGAGAGAAAAGAAGAAAGGGAGAAATTATCTAAGTCTAAATGTTGTTGCTTCTTTATTTTCTGATGCAAAGCAACATGCTGCAGACGTTTGGGGAAGAAGAGAGAACCAAGTTTGGCATCTGCCTCCAGTTTTTATTTAATAGTGAGGAGTATTACAGCTGAGATGTCTTCCATCTATATATTTGCTCTAGTGCAAAGATTGATGTAGGTTGATATGTGTTGCAGCAAGAAAAAAAAAAAAAAAAGAAAAAAAGAAAAAAGGAAAAATAGAGAAAAAAATAAAGAAAAATGAAAACTAACTCATCCATTACTCTAGGTATGTTTTTTAGAAGGCAGTTATAAAACAGACAACTCCTAATTTGACTGTTGTCCATTAATCAACATAGCTGCAATCAGGGATAATGCACATTATCCTTCCTCCACTTGAGCCTTCATGCTTTGTCAAAGCTTCACCCTTCCATTATTTCTGGATGTCTGTAAACCCATTCTGCTCTGGATGGTTGGTGGGAGCTAAGGATGTCTCCTGTTGACTAGTGGTTTTCTCCAGACTCGTTATTATCTGGCTTCTGGATGTTTAGCTTCTCATTCTTCTGGCCGTAGGTATAAAATGCAACTCATGGGAACTGGAGGGGGATTTTAGGCATGGCAAAGATGGACCAGGCAATTTGGATGAGAGGATGGCCTGAACGTTTCTTATTTGCCTTGCGTGCAGAGGTACACACCATTCAGCAGACTTTCTGCTGCAAATCGCCCACGAGTACCTGGTTGTTTTCAAAATTAATCAGTATTGACTTGGAAGCACTTTCATCTGCATAGACTCTTTCTTTCCCCCACCCCCTTTCTGTTCCTCCTGCTGAGACAAGCTACTGTGGATGCTACAAACACAGTGGACGTGCTGTCTAGACACCCAGAGCATCTCAGCTGTTTCTGTGAGCATGAGACTTGCCATGCAAAGTCGTCCACGCATGAGGCTGTTGGCAGGCTCATTTCCTACTCTCTTGGCCAAGTCTCCAGCCACAAAAGCCACGTCTAGTCAGTTGGATGTGCTCTCAAATGTCAATGGTTGGACTGATTAGCAAATACAAGAAATTATCTTAACTCTGGTAAAACCCAAAATTGTTTAAGAGAGAATTTGAAAAAGGATTAAACAAGTTGGTCTCTAGTTTTCCTAGTTTTCTTGCCTAGCAACACAGACTGATGTGAATTCCTCACTGCTAATGGGGTTTTATGGCCTCCATTCAGAGATCATAGAAGTGTTGGAGGGGATGTCTGGAGATCTGCAGTCCAACCTCCAGCCTGAAGAATGCCCATTTCCAGCATCAAAGCAGGCCAACCATCGACTTATGTAGATAAGTCTTGAAAACCCCCAAGGACTGAAATTTCATAACCTCTCTGGGTGACCTTGTTTAGTGTGGGGCTGCCTTCGTAGAGAAGAAGCTCTTCCCAATGACCAGCCTGGACCTTCCAAGTCACAACCTGTGGCCATGGCTCCCTGCTTTAACACCTGCCACTAACAAAAAGAGATAGGCTCTTTGTAACTCTCTACCACATACTTTTAGGTTGATCAACAAACAGACCAACTCTTAACTTCCTCTTTGCCAGGTTAGATGAACCTATCTCCTTCAACCTACCCTTGTAGCTTATGTGATATGGACACCTAAACATCTTGCTGACTTTCCATTGAACTCTATTCAGTTTTTCAACACCTTTCTTGAAATATGGGACCCAGAGTTGGACACAGTATTTCAAGTGCAGCCTCTGCACTGCTGCATAGAGGAGGATAGCAATTTCCATAACCTACTGGTCACACTCCTCCTAATGTAACCCAGCAAGAAGTTAATTGCATTCATTGTCTCACATTCAGTTTGGCATCCACTTTGAATTTGGGCTATTATTCAGCTTGTCCCTTACCTTTACTGGTCCATGGGGTTATTCCACCCCAGGTGCAGAAATTTATACTGTCTTTTCTGTACTTCATGAGGTCTCTGCTGCCCCAGTCTTTATGTTTCTAAAAACCTGCCTGGCTTGAAACTCTACTGCTCAGGCTATCAGCTAGTTGTAATATGCTTGTTACCAGCTGCTAAGTGGACATTGAGTCACTCAAGACAACCATTTGATCCCAGTATCAGACCAATTTTCAACTTGTCTAGCAGTTTATTCCTTCTTCAGCTTCCTAATGATAGTACTGTGGGTGACAAAATCCTCATTGTATTAAAGATATGTAATAACTACTGCCCTTCCTTGCAGCCAGTCATTCAATTACAGGAGACAATCAGGTTGGTTAAACATAATTTGCCCTAGACAAATCTGTGTAGACTGTGCCTGATTGCTTCTTGTCTTTCAGTAGGTTAGAAACACACACGAAGAAGATGTACCCCCAGAACTTTCCAGGGCCTGAGTTGAGACTGACAAACCTATAGTTCCCTGGTCTTCCCATTCTTAAAGACAAGCATAATATTAACATTTTTCCATCATCAAAGATTTGCTGTGCCTAATTGCCATGATAGACAGCAACCTTGCCATTAGCCAGAGTTTGTATCACCTTCAGGTAAATTCCATCTGACCCTAGTGTTTGAACGCATCTAGTTTATCTGAATTTTCCCTCATTTGTTGCCATTTCATTATCCCTCTCCTTCCTAAACTATGCTGGTGGGAGTCAGAGATCTGGAACAAGGCTTAGCCTGTCAAGAGTGAGGCCAAAAAGTCGGGAAGTAATTCAGCCCCTTCCATACCATCTATTCCACTAGGTTGCCTCCCATATTAATCAATAAGTGCACACTTCCTCTGAATTTCTAATTGCATGCTCCTGGAATCATTTCTTGTTACCTTTTATGCCTTCAGATGGTTTTAGCTCCAGCTGAGCTCTGGTCTTCCTGATATTGTCCAGGCTCTGAAGTGTTAACTCCATTCTGATCCAAGAAAGAATATAGGAAGATGTAGAATTTCCTGAGACCTTTGCATATGGACCAGCATGTGTGCTCTTGCTGCTCAACCTGAAGATGCAGGAAGACCCACTGGGTCCCATGCACCTTCAAACTTTACAGAGTTTTTCAAGAGGTTTGATTTATGGTTGATGTGTGAAGCCATACAGTTCCTTCCCACCTCTGTGTTCTGTGTGTTGGAAAGCCACCTCCTCTCAGTATGGTAATCGCAGAAAATGTCTGTCTGGTTGAGGGGGAAGTGGGCTTGCAAACCTGCTTTTGTGCAAGGCACAAAGGAAAAGAGGTGGCTTGTAGTAAACAGCAAAATGAGAGGAGGCTCTCTTCTCCCTTCAAAGGGCTTCCTCTTCCCCTTCTCTCTCTATTGTGAATTCTTTAAAAAGACCACCCTTCCCTTCTGCAGAGCGAAAACATCAAAGAGAATGGTGTGGTGGGGTATTTCCTTGTGAACACTGACTTACCTTATAAAGGTGAGGAGTTCACAGGAGGTTCTCTCTTGTGAAGAATGTTCTGGCTCCCTGGCTTTGAATGCTGAGCTCACTGGAAAAATGTTTTTACATCTTCAGGCAAGCAGCTTTGCTGCAAAGCCAAATCTCTTGCTCTCCCTCCCATTTTCTACTTATCCAGTCACTCTATCAAGAAAAAAATTACATTTTATTTTACATTTTATTTTACATTTCATTTTACATTTTATTTTACATTTTATTTTATTATACTCTTATTTATTTATTCATTCATTTATTTATTTATATAATTTTGAGTAAAGCTAAAATATTTTAGGCCTTGAGGTTTTTGTGAGGTTTTTTTTTTTTTTTTTAAATGGGATGCAGTTAACAAAAACTGAAACGCTACAGAAAAATCATGGTTCCTACAAAAAGTTAATTATAAAAGATTCAGTCTTCTGTATATTAAGGTACATTTACACAGGAAAATGTGAATCTATCCCATCCCAGGATATAGGGAAGAGATAAGTTTTCTCATGCTTGTTACACTATAAGAATTTGACTGTTTTATTGGCTGGCAAGCTTAGAAAGAACAGTCAACAATCATCCAGCTGTATCAAATTCTTTTTCAGTCAGATGGAGTTTAAGTTTAATGTCATTAGAATAGCTTCAAACCCCTCAATTTCCTCCTGGTTTAGCAAACTTGGTGGCAATTAAAACAAAACTAAGCTGTAGGCCAAGAACCTTTTTTTTCCTTTTTGTGTGTTTTTCCTTAAGGGTAGAGTGGTTGTCCACAAAATCAGTGGCTAAGATCCCTATCTGTAGTCAAGGACAATGCAGAAAGACACTCTTCAGCTACAACTCCACATTTTTTAACACTTACTCTGTGGTATAAGAAGCCTATCTATACATACATACATGTACACAAAAAAGAGTAAGTTTTCGATTTATTGTAAAGAAAGACAATGAGTACAAATTCATTTGCCCCACAAAACTGTGGAGGATGTGTCTCAGTGATTTACCTTGGAGCAAATATACCAGTTATTACAACCCATTGTCTGCTCCATGTCTTTTTTGGAGTGTCCCAGCCCTACTCTGAGGATGGGTCAGCTCCTTATGAAGCGATTGCCCAAGCACTGCAGTGTGTTGGAAGGCAAACTCAAGCTGATTTTGACTGTAGGAAAATTTTGAGGAAGGGAAGATGAGGGTGAGAAGCACTGGGAACCGTTCATCGTAATTATGAGAGATTTACCAAAAACACCCAAGATATCAGCTCAAGCACTTACACATTAGCCCAGAACAATCAAGTGGGGCTGTTATCCTCAAAACCACGTGTCCCTAAGTCTCAGTGCTACAGTCACATTTTGAATTCAGGTATCTAGACATAAAATAGAGAAGGATTTCCCCTTCACCTCTCCCCTACAAATGACAATATATTTCTTATTCACATCCATGATCTCCATCCAAGATGCCTCTGTTCAGAGCCTGGAGATTTGTAAGTTAAATCTCAGATGTGACTCAGTCTTATAGCAAAGTGCATGTAAATGTGCTTGATCATGCTGGAAGTCAGTTGTGCAATACCACAGGGAAAAAAGCTACAAATAAATCCTCTCTGTCCAGGTGGCAAAGATGGGTCTTACTAGTCCACCAGTGAAAAGAGCAGAGGAAAACCTTAATCAGTAGCTAAGTGTAAAGGATCTGATGTATATTTTTTAACCCACATAATGGAGGTTGGCCAGAGCTTCTGTGCATTTCTGGGAGTTGGAGGTGCTGAATGGAGGAGCAGGTTTTTGCTCTTGTCAGCACTTTGGTCTGTGTGTGGTTTCTCCATTGCCATTAGCTCCAGGCACTTTGGAAATTTTATTCCTCCTGCAAGGCAGAGTGGGAAGGGCTGACAAGGTGGGTTAAAATATTGAGTAATGAGGATAATTAATCAAGGGCCTTCTGCAGAATTTCTCCCCCCCCCCCCTTTTTTTTTTTTTTTTTTTTTTTTTTTTTTTTTAAGAGCAATGAAGACCTAAGGAACAGCCTCCAGTTGCCTCTGGCTGCAGAGTGGGTGCTCACTGGTTTTCAGGTCAAAGTACTTGACCTCAAAGTCTGCTCTCTCTTCAGGTTGGATTGATTCACATCAAGAGGGTTATTAATTAGGAAGTAATCCAAAGGTCAACTTATACTGAGGGTATTGACAATAAGGAGTGGGAGATGGTCCCTAACTCAACAGTTGTGTAGCCTAAAAGGATGAGTAGCAGAAGGTAAGTAAATGTTATAAGGCCTTGTAGTCACAGACACTTCTGAGTCCCCAACTAGAGCAAAATCAAGGCTTAGTTAAAAAGGCAAAAAATGTTTTTGTGGACATCCAGCAGCAAGCCATCCTAAAGTTCTCCAGCTAAACCTCAGCCACTAGTCTATACTAGTGGCTTCATCCTCTACCTGTTGCAAAATGCTGAGCAGTCCTTGTACATTTGAGGGGCTGCAGATAGTGACTGTTTCAAGGACTAAGCATATAGCAACTGCACACTTTTAGTGTTAAAGGAGAATGGAGAAATCATCAGAATGGAGAAGAAAAATAAAACACTTCAGGGAGCAGAATATAGCCTTCCTCTTCCTCTGGTGTTGCTTAGTAATTTGAGGTTACATTTTGGGCTACTGTTCGGGGAATTCAACTAACCCCAGTATGAAAACTGTGAAGTGTAACTACAAAATAAATACATTATTCAAGGACCAACGGCTCCTTTAGGCATTTTGCCTCTTGGGCTTGAAAACACTTGAACAAGTCTCATGTCACTTGTATATGATATTACGGCTTTCCCCAAAACACAACTTTTTCCTTCCTGTGAGAAAATAATTTTAATTAATTCTCCGAGCAACATTTCTGCCAAGTCTAACTGGCCTAGTGTATTCATCAAATTACGGCAGCACTCAGCCTCTGTCTTATAAAACTTGTCATGACTGATTTTCACCCGTTTTGCACGGGTTGTAAATAGATGAATTCAAAGGCATTCTTTCTCATGCAGGTTTAGATTGAAGCATATGTTTACCATAAAGACTGCTCTGATGTATTTTACTGAATTGGGGTCTTTTATAGGAAAGGTGAATCTAGCCCTTTTTGTCATTCTGGTTTTGAGTAAACATTTCCGCAGTGTAACATTAATTATGGATTCTCCACCTTGATTCAGTACCGCGTTTAGGCTGCTATTCCCTGTTAAATCATCTTCCTTGACATGTGAAATTCAGGCTGTCTTTGTTAGATTAAAGTCTTTTTATCTGACCTGCCTTTAAGCTTCATCTACTTAGTCATATCACTGGGTAGGTAACAGAAAATTGCCAATATGTCACCCAGTGGGTAAATCAATTCATGAAAGGAGGCCTAGTGCTTTTAGATTGACTGCAGAATGGCTCTTTTCTTTTTTTTCCAAGCATATCTTCCTCAGCACACCTGGGTATTCCTCCTGAGGGCTCAGGAAAAAAGTTTGAATTGCCTTGTTCTTTATTAGCTACATCCCGTCTCCTTTATATTACAGGTGAACGTGATTTGCTCCACAGTGTGTATTCCTAAGAGAGGTACTGAAAGGAAAAGGGCAAATTATTGTCCCAGTGATGTGGAAAGCAGGAAAAGAGCTGGAAGGAATATTATCAGTAGTAACAATCTGGGACGTTTTCTGCATGTATTTGAGAGGTGGCATCCTAAGGAGTGGGGTGTGTATAAGACACAGGTGACCTCTTGTTTGAGAATTAGATCAGCGGTCTCTTAAATGAAAAGTTTTCTTGGTTGCCTGATTCCAGAAGATTTAAGAAAAAATCTTCCATTTTCAGAAAGTCCCAAAAATAAACAGTCTCCCCAGGGATGTGAATCAGTTAGTGAAAAATTTGAAAAAAAGAAGAGGATTTCTTATCTGTCCCTTGCAAAAGTTTACCAAACCTCTAAGGGCTCCATGGGAAGAGATTCAAGAGAGCTGGGTAGAGATGGATTTTTCCTTGGGCAACCACAGGTTTTGCAAGCTAGTATTTGGGGAAACTGAGGCAATAAAGTGCATCTGATGTATTTTCTTTCAACCTGCATACAACATTTATGCCTTAAAAGGCAGAATGATTGTTTCAGACTCCCTCCTCTGCAGGCTGTTGTTATCGATGATCTCACATCCCCCAATCAAGGAGCAAAGGTTGGTTGTGTTGAGAAATTGCAGCTTGATCTTCTTGAGAGTGACACTAGTCATGGAGCAACTGAACTGAATGGTTTTGGTTCTCACTAACAGGGCTGCAAACTACAAAACCACAATACTTAAAGCAGGAGGCATCAATCCAAGAAAGTCCAAAATGCAGGTGGCATAACAAGTAATCCTAGAGAGTTTTACATTAGATAGAGCTTTACCAGGACAACATACCTATATTTTAATGTGCTGTGATAAGTAGAAGGAAGAAGAAGAGGTAAGACTTCAGATCTTCCTGGTCTCTGCAATCTACCACAATTCAGTGTATGAAACCAAATACTGGGAAGTTCAGTTCTCCCAGGTTACATCTGGAGTCTAGAAACAGATATCCAGAGTTAGTGGAGACATTTCTGCCTAAACTGTTTAACAGTAGAAAACTCAATTTGTTTCATGAGACTTTAATTTGTTTTTTACACAACATTTTAAATGTTGACTCTCTATGTACTTTTTAAATTTTTATTTTTTTTAATGGAAAAGAAGGGTCTTCCCCTCCCTTAGAACTGTAAAATTTTGCCAGAAAGCAGGCAAAGCACCTTTTTATCTAAAAATTCAAAGTTTTTGAATCATTACCTCTAATTCTGTACTAATGCTTCTGTAAATGTTTTGAAAATGCAAAATGATATATGCTTGGTGCTATGAGCTATATCTTTGTCATAGACAATCAAAACAAAATTTTTGAGGTTATTCTTCAGAAAGATCACTGTCATATTTGGACACTGTGGAAATCAGGAATAAAAATCATTAAAATCTGTGTGTTTTCTTCAGTGTAAGTGAAAGGAAAATCAAAATGCGTGTATCTGATATACATTAACTTAAAGTCTGCCATTAAACCACAAGTCATGAAAGACTGTGGGAAATCTGAACCCCTGCTGATTTTTGCTAATTCTATAAAGAGTCTATTTAATTTCCTCAGGAAAACAAGGCAAATCTTCCCTTGAGGGCATATACATTTTTGAATGGGCTACAAGTAAGTCCCTAAGGGCTCAGTTATCACTGATCACAGTTTGGTCTGTTGGATATTGCTAAGGGAAATTTAGTGTGATTGTCTGTGATCACTGGCATGTGTTCATACCCATTAGGCGACCTATTCAGCCCACTGACATTTGGTTCCTAGGAGAATAGGGTAGCTGCTCTCAAAACATTTTGAGTTTGCAGTATTTTTTTCCTTCCCACTCCTTCCCCCTCCCTCCCCATTTTTTTTCAGACAGAGGAGCAGATGTTCAAGATCAGAAAAGGGCTCGTACAGAGAGCTGCCATAGTGGGAAGACGGTGCTGTATTACTAAGGAAATGCTATATAACAAAAGCACTTATCTTCCGATTTTGTTAATTTTCTTTCTTGATCTGTTCATGGCAATTGTAAGAGTGATATAAAAAAACAATAATATAATCTGCAACTGCATCTATTGTGCAGAAGAAATGAACTTTAGATATTTCCCTTTAAACCACAGGTGCTTGCAGAGGGTCTCAGGTCTGGCACCAAAGACACCAGTGGCTTGAGGGCTGAGGATGCTGCAGTGTGGGTGTCCCTTATCACTCTGCCTTGCCTTTACAGAATACAGGGCAGTCCCCAAAATGTTTTGTTCTCTCTCAGAGCTGACATTTGCAGTCAAAAACACAAATATAAGTACAAGGTAGAAAGTTCTCTGGGGGTGGGTGCCGGCGCAGGACCCACACACTTAGTCCAGGTCGTTGGTCATGTCTTCATCATTGAAACTCTGTCGGTTGATGGCTGGTAAATTGTACTGGCCTTGGGATAAATCCTCAAAATCTTGACTCATGGTGGGAGACATGATGTCAGGGCTGGTGGTGCAGGACCTGGTGCTCTGCTCAGAGGCAGTGATGGTGGTTGTCATGCTTTTTGGGAAGGAGTTGAAGTCATTGCCATCTTCTAGGATGAGAGATCAAGGATTAGAGTCAAAGTGGGAATGAGTAGAGGCACTTGTATAGTTAGTGAAAAGGAATAAAGAACAAGTTATAGCCATATGAAGAGATCAGTCAGTGTCAGGGCATTCAGTCCACCACATGAGAGTATGAAGCATGAGGTGATGTTCTGCAGTTTCCTGAATGACAGTCTAGATATTCACAGAGGTCTCTGCTGGGTATAAAATATCAGATTTGCTTTCTTTTCTGCAGAATTTGGATACAGGTCTCACTGCAACATCCTTTTCTCTAGGGCTTAATGAAGCCCAGGTACAAAGGCTTTTTGGCCAAGATGAGTAGAACTACAGGATGGGACTGGGGGAAACAACCTCTAATAAACCCAACAAAATTCTGAAGTTTATATAGCAAAAAAAAAAAAAAAAAAAAGGGGGAAAAAAAAAGAGTCAATTTAAATTTTGGTTAAACCACCAGAACCATCAAATAGCATCACTTTATTCTTCATATAATCTTCTGGTTCCTGTGTAGTGTTAGACCCAAACAGACTCTTTTTTTTTTTTTTTTTCTTTTTTTCCCCACTCCTACCTCACCAGTTTTAATGATTTAGCCATTTCTTTCAATAAAAGAGAGTGAGTTGTGGAGGCCAAAACCAATGTGGCTAATCCCTACTTGTGTATTTTCTTCTTGTAGGTCTGCCAGATCTCAGTGCTTTGCCTAGAGACTTTCCCCGTTAGGACAGATTGCAAACCAACTTGTTTTCTTCTTGTATGTGCGTCAGTGAGGTGTTTAGGGTTAGTCCCCAGAAAGGGTGGGGAGACAATCCAGGTGTGAAAATGCATGCATGTATATGCTTGCAACTAAACTGTAACCGTAGTTGCCGACAGCTTTTTTTTAAGCTGTAGCTTTGCCATTAGCTGGTTCCAATTCTACCTTTGAGTACTGATGAATTTCCAGCATTTATTTAGGCGCTGTTTTGCTGGACATTTGGTCCAGTAGAGCAGAGAAACACAAATGTTTCTCACCCATATGCAGCTGGGTATTTGTATTAGTCTGTGCTCCTCATGGAGGCCAGAGCAGACTGACATCACCCATCCAACTCCTGTTATTTAGCACTACTTGGTTTTGGTTTTATTCTTGAAAACATCTTTCTTTTTACACTTTCTCTTCACTCTTTTTTTTTTTTAAAAAAAAATTCTGTGCTTGACAAAGGTTGAGGTGGGGACAAAAAGCTTTAATCATTAAATATTTTGGTGGATAAAAGAAAAATCAGCTATTACCTGAATGAAAGGGCTAAAGGTACGCAGCTGTCAGTAAAGTCCAACTCAGTTAAGCATTTTAGATCTTTAGTAACAGCCAAAAACTAGTCAAGGGAAAAAACTGCAAATGGAGGGCTGCTCTGTAGTTGCTTGGTGTACTCTAATATTCTGGCGAAATTTATCTGGAGCTTTGGGGATTATAGAACAACACGGAGCTATCCTCTTGCAAGTGAGGTAGCTTGGTTTATCATGGTTTAATGCATACCCAAGACAGATGGTAGAGGATTACTATGCCATTAAAGTCCAGAGACAAAGTGTTGTGGAGGAGAATTAGGAGAAATACCTGGAGAAGAGCCTGGGATACCGCTGCAGTGGTTTTCTCTTTATCTTAAACTCAACATCCTGAAACAGAGGGACATCCCCTGAATGATCAAGAGAAAAGTGTGATCACAATTTTTGCATGCTTCCTTGATATATTATGAAATACTCTGAAGTCTATTTTGCGAGAACTTGCAGTGTCTCTGGAGGTCATTGGAAGAAAGGCCCTATCTGCAAATACTAAGTATTATCCATCTGGAAGAGAACACCGTTGCAACAACAGAGAGAGATTCCTTAAACATAATGTGGTTTTCCAGTGGAATCACTTCTCATCTTCAGAGTATCACCTGTTGCATAAATATACTGCTACAAAGGTAACAACTAGGAAAACTCTTAAAAAAATAATAATAAAAAAAATCCTTGTGTTCCCAAAGGCAAAATAGTTCTGTGGTGTGAAGATACGACTCTCACCTGACACAATGCCATTAGTTCAGCTGAAGAGAATTGCCTATGGGCAAACATCAAACCGTGATGGATTGCGTTATGGTTTTTTTCCACACAGGTGTCTCTGAGTAACTTTTTGTAAATCTTTGGAGATGAAAAATCAGGGAATAACTTAATCATATTGTGTTATTAAAAAGATTTACTGAGCAGCTCCAAGTGAATTAATTGGGTGGTCCTTAAAGAGCCTAAAATTTGTGGGTTTGCTGTGGTTGTGAAATCTCTCTTTGCATGGAGGTGGTTTTCTTTTTATTTTTTTTTTCCTCCTTCTATTCCACCACTGTTGGGGGTAATAACTATGAAGAGGAATATGTTGTTGGTGACTTATCATAATTTTTTAAATTACTAGTAACTGTCACATACTACATGCTACAACAAATGAAATGATCTGTGCAGCGTGTTGGATAATGGAAAGGTGCTAATTAGGAGACAGAGAGAATTATATCAACCTCATATGACTGTCACAAGCAAAACCATGGAGCAGCCCAGAGAATGGTTGTAAAGAGAGTATCATGGTCTCAACATTGCCTAAAGGGGAAGTCTCATAAAGCTTCACTATAAAATTTATCTGACAGGTTTCCAAACCATAATTATAACTCTGATTTATATGTGTTTAATATCACTTCTGTTATTTTCTTTTTCCTCAAAAGATTCTTGGAAGCTTCTTGTCATATTGTCATTTTTTCTTTCATGGAAATGAAGCTAGGTAGCTGTGATGTTACAGCACTTTCTCAGCATTTGCAGTAGACAAGGGTGGTTTGTTTTCTTTTTTTTTTTGGGGGGGGGAGGATGCTGTTTGTTTGGTGGGTTTTTTTTTTATTTTATTTTTTTTTAATCTTGAAAGTGTATTTCAAATCATCTTCAACCCCCAGTTGCCCTGTCCAATGTGTAGAGTCAGGCCTATACAAAACATCTAAACACTTTTTTGCTGTAGTGAGACATACAAAACGTCAAGAATGTAACAGCACTCAAGAAGAGTGAAAAACCACCGTGTGCATTTAGCACAGATCTTGTGAACTTTGAATGTCAGGTCATGCAGAGCACTGAGATTGCCAGGCTGTAAAAGAGGGGAGGGATGTGCAGTTCAGCAGTCCAACTTCCAATGAGGCTCATTTTGTCAGTCTTCTTCCAGGTATGGTTTAAGCATCATGATGTCCCCATAAGCCCCTGGGAGAAGCAATCTGAGGATGCAAACAAGTGAAAGACAAATCCCATAGCGGTGAGAAATGAGATGGAAACACCTCAGTGAGTCTCACTTTCAGTGGCATGGGCTTGCAAATCTGTCTCCCTCAAAGGCTGCAGAGGGAGACAGGCACTGTATGAGGATGAGATAATGTTTATTTATCAAAGGGATAGTCACCTTTTTCTATGGATTATTAAGCAGCAGTACAGAAATACCATTGGACAATCCACTTTGTTAGGACATCTCCAGGGCCTAAACCAAGCTCTTACTGATACATCAGATACATATATTAAAAAAAAAAAAAAAAAAAAAAAAAAAAAAAGGATTGTGCTAGTGGGTCTTCAAGGAAAAACTAACTTTTCAGCAAGAAAATTAAAACTTTGTTAAACTTGAATTTTATATTACTACTGAATGAGTAGATTTTTATTTCAATTACCTATGCAATAATAATTAGGCCTTTTTGCAGGGGAAATGCACAATGAGAATCTCCGTTTTCTTATGTTCTTTAAAGTATTACCTGGGACATAAGCACACTTATCATGTCCTTTTGATGCGTGACTTTCTGAATACAGGGACAGGACCCAGAAACATGCTCCCTCTATCCCTCTCTCTCTCTGTGGTTCATGACTTGGTGATATACTGCCAAGATGGTTCAGATCACATGCTGCTAACTTGCCTTTCCAGTGCAGCAAAGACAATGCCAGAAAAAAACAGAATTCCCACCCTCTGGAAGCCATTGCATGCCCTGTTGTGGCAGTGGAACATCAAGACTAATTCATATGTGCCTTCAGATCAAATCCAAGAAGAATCACTAAAAAACATGCCATGGTTAGCTCCAAGGAGACAGTGTTTCTCTCCAAGCTACAGCTGATTGACAATCTCTACCTGGGCTTTATGGATGGACAGCACAGGGGAGAATACTATTGCCTTCAGCTCTGCGTCTCTGCTCTCTCTCCGTGACATAACCAAGCCATCCTTGAATTCAGCCACAAATTCCTCCTATGAACACTGATAATCAGATTACACCACCAAAGTACTTCATTTATTTATTTTTATTAGAATAGTGTATGAGTCATCCTTGTTTTGCTTTCTTACCTGTAGCCTACAGAGAATCACTGGTGCCCTCTCAAGGAAAGGGGAATGTGAATGGGGAACCTTATTATCTCTGTACGAGAAGCTCATGTGTTGTTTTGTCAGGAGGACGGCAGAGTCCTTCAGGCCTCTGTGGTCCCGTTGGTGACCTGCAGAGTGGTTCTGGATGATGGACTGTTCCCTTCAGCTGGCATCTATTGCTTGCAGAGAAGAGAAGAGAAAAAGCTGTTTGGGCAGCAAATGAGACCAAGACTAGGTGTCTGCACACAGCTAATTCCAGAGGTAGGTACAGTGGCTTATTTAAGAGCAGAGGAGATTGCAAAGCTGCAGTTTCACCTCCAGCTGGCCAAAGGGAACATGACACCCAACACAAGAACATGTCCACACACAATATAATGTTGATATTGTTGATATTAGGGAAGGGAGTAAGCTCAGCATGGGGTTTCACAGTGTTTAGAGGAAACTGCAGTGCTGAATAAACCAACTCCTTATGCATGGTCCAGTATGTCTCTCCCTATGATCATGCTGACAATGACTCTTCAAAACTGGTATAACAATGACTCCTAAGAAATATAGCTGGCTGATTACCAGGACTCAAAAAACTGAAGTCACAAAATTTGGCATTCAGGTTTGAAGGTCAGTTTGGACGGGGCTCTGAGAAATCTCATCTAGTTGAAGATGTCCCTGCTCACTGCAGAGGGTTTGGACTTGAACTTTAAATGTCCCTTCCAACCCAAACCATTCCATGAGCCTATGAAGAGTTTATATACACAAAAGGAAAACACAGAGACCTCCCATATTGCAGCCAGCTCTGTTTGCTATCTGACAATTCTGACAACTGACTCCACATTTGGGCTTCTGGGTTCCTGTTTGGTTTTGGGTTTTCAAATATGTGATGTTACTTTAAGGCTTTTGAAGTAAACTTTGAGGCAGAACTGTTTCTTGGAGAGCATTGTTGACCTCAGATAAGACTTTTTCAGCTTGCTACTGTGATTTTGATGATTTTTAGCATACAGCTCTTCAAATCAAAACAGGAAAGTCCAATTGTCCCCATAGACAAATAGTCACGTGAAAAGAGACAAAAGGACTTTTCCAGGTGAAAGGACATCATGCTAGACCAAACTTAATCACATTGCTGTCCATGCAATAAGAGATTGCCTACTAAAGGTGGGTGGAGCTTGTACATTAAAAATTATCTTAGGATGTCCAGCTCATGCTAAATAAACTGACCAGCAACTCCTGTTGCTACTGGCTTTTGAAGAATTCTGGTAAATGGAAAGATGCTCAAACATGTCTTCTGTGTTTATTTTTCTTGCTTGTGCTGAGGTCAGGTTCCATGGACTGTAACGGAGATATGGTTCACACCCACACATGGCAGCTGTTTGAAACTGTAGAGCTGAGGTCAGTATTGTCTTCATACCCCCTCCATTTTATTGACTTACCAGCAAGATAATGAAATATTTTGTGAAGCAGCTCCAGAATCAGTACACTTTTTTAACCAATGGAAACCAAAATAAAAACTGGTTAATCAGTCTGGTATATTAAAATAAACTCAAATTGTGTGTCATAACATTGACATGCAAACTGCAGTTGTTCATATTCTACTTCAGGCACTTCTGCTGAGGAGCAGCAGTCTTGGACAGTGTGGAGATAAGGGAATTTCACAAGTTCGCCATCTAATTTTAATTGACTGCTGCAGGAGAGTCAGAGCTCATGTAACTTTTGGGTTATACAGTTGCAGCTGCACTGAGCCTCTATCTCAATGGTTTTGGATTCATGTTGCCAGCAGACTTTATTTTGCAGTGAAGAAACACCAGGTCTTTCTGTAGTAAAACCACCCCGTGACATTCGTTCTGGAAGACAACCACAAAACCTAATCCCTTAATCCCACTTGAGAAAGCTGTTTCAAATGGGAGGCAGAGTTGTGTTCACTTCCATACTCACATGACTGATTCTGATCTCAGTTATGCCAGTGCAAATTGAAACACACACTATAACATGGCAAAATTTGCTCTTGATCTGTCCCAGATACTATAATTCCCATCTGTGTATAAGGTGGCTCCATGCTTCACTGATAGGTGCATCAAAGACTGGAGAGACAATGTGTATCACATTACTGGTAAAAGCATGAAATGAATTAGGAGTCATAATTTCAAAAACCCTTCTCCCCCCCCCACTTCTCATTCTAGGCCATTTACCTGAAGGATTAAAAATGCATGTTCAGGACCATCTCTGCCTGCTTTGGAACAAATTCTCAGATTTTTAGCACATGTCCTAATTTCTAAGTAATTCTCAGATGGGTATTTCACTGCTTTTTTTCCTAACCTATGATCTATATTGAATAAACTGTACAATAAACTTCATATCACTCCACAGGAGTGATGTGGAGATCCAGAATTGCAACTCTTTTTTGCATGCCCTGCATCTTGAATGATGATTCTTGCAATGGATGGTGTAATCTGTTCATGAAAAAGACTTAGAAGATCTGGACCACATGCTAGGGTTGTAAAGAAAAAAGTCTAGATAATTTTGAAGATAAAGGGGAAAAAGGAACAATCAAAATCTCCCTTTCTTCATCCTAGAAATGAGCAGGAGCAAAATCTTTATCTCCCATCTCACCACTTTGGTAAAGGTGTCATTCATAAAGCATATTTCCCTTCTACTCCCTGTGTTTTTATCATTCTGTGTACAGAGTTCACTATGTGTGTTGAGTATCATGAAAAGACAGAGTAAAACTAGAAAGTATCAGAGTATGGAAATGTCTGCTGTGGTTCATAATGGATTGACCAAAACATCAATGATATTTAAATAGAATCATAGAATGGTTTGGGTTGGAAGGGACCTTAAAGATCATCTAGTTCCAACCCCCCTGCCATCAGCAGGGACACCTTCCACTAGACCAGGTTGCTTAAAGCCTCATGCAGCCTGGCCTTAAACACTTCTAAGGAGGGGGCATCCACAACTTCCTTGGGCAACCTTAAAATAGTAAGGCACTATAAATAGTGTTTATAAAGTATATTTGAGCTCTTGGATGAAGTGAAAAGCCACTATCATTAATATTCTGTGATTCCTTATGAGGCTATATTTTTAATCTTAAAAATAGGTGCTTTTAAAATAGCTTTTTTCAGAAATAATTCCCTCCCCGCCCCTCTATGGAACTGGCACTTTTTACCAAGCAAAATTGCCTGATACAGCAGGCAATACACACTGACATTGTTGCAACTTGATGCTGAAACTGATTTCTTGTAGGTGAGTTCTTGAGTTCAGGAAGAACCTGAGAGCTCATACCTTGCTTCCAGTAATATAAGTGTTTTTATTTTATTTATTGTTTTAATTCCATTGGGCAGGAATAACTTCAACTTATTCTGTCCATGCAAAATTAATGAACTACATATCTTCTGATAGCAAATGAAAATTGTTTTCATCTGATTTAAAGCCATATCTTAGACTATAAGGAATCCCTTCCTTTCATGTGTCTTTTTTTAACGCAGATGGATTCCAACCTGAGAGTTTTAAATGTGGTTCTTATTTGGATTAGAAAAGCAAAATGGTTTCATAACTGATTTTCACAAGGCAAAACATACAATGTCATGGAAAATAGCACTTATTAATACTAAAGGCCAGATCTGATCCAACAGAAGGCAGAGGAATGCTGTGACTAAGCTGGAAGCAATCCCAACACTCTGTGATGCAACCCAGCACAGAATCAGACTGCTGGAAATGGGATAAAACTTACTGGTTAGTTCTTGTAACTGCTAGGATTTTTCCTTCTGAAATGATATTTTTTTGGTCTTATTTGTGTATGCTAAAATATAGGTCTTACACTACTGCTTTTGACACAGTCTTTACACACAAAGTGATTTCAATGAGAGAAAGGGTTACTAATACAGGTCTGATCTAGGAGAGCAAATGTATAACTTTTCTACCTAAGTAATCACTCATTTCATCAAGAGGTGGTTGCAATGTGAAACAATGTTCCACAGATTTATATTCGCACTGTTTAGTCCTGATGACAGTAGTATCAGTATAGAATCATACACAAGGACTTGTAGAATCACTTACAAATTTTGCTGTCCACAGATGGTCATTTTAGTTACATCAATTATCCAAAATCCAGATTAGGACTATCATGTTTTGTTATGTTCTGTCTTGTCTTGTCCTGTCCTGTCCTGTCCTGTCCTATCCTATCCTATCCTATCCTATCCTATCCTATCCTATCCTATTCCACTTTCCACTCAATAAGGAACTCTTCAAAGTATGTTACTAGTCTGTACTTTATCTCTAGCAGACAACCCAAAACTTTTAGAAATGGCAAGTTGAAAATTTGGAATCATCAAAATTAACTATTTGTAATAAGTTTCCTTGCTAATAATAATTTTTAAGTAATGTCAAATTAATTTGAAAATCATGTGACCAGTCAATTGCATGTTTGTGAAAATTAAAAGAAGAAGGAACAACAAAAAAAAAAAGAGTGCAAAAATTTTGGCTTTTTTTTTTTTTTTAACTGAAAGATGATCTTATAAAATTCATAGTTTTTATTTACATATTTTTCATTATTTTTATCAGGAGTGGTTAACAGCTTTCTTTTAGTGATTGTTTTGTACTTCTTTTCTTGAAACCTGATTTTGTATGGAATGAAAAATTACTTTAAGTAAGTAAATTATCAATAAACATTTTTAAATAATATTTTATTACAAGTCCTATAAAATATTAATTAAAAAATCCAAGTAAAATACAAAGCAGAAGTTAGAACCTCTCTTAATTCATCAAAAGGATATATATGTTATCTTCTTTAAAAACTGTATTTTGTTTCCTATTTTAATGATTTTATTTTTACAATTCACTTAACCAGTTCTGTAAAGCACAATGAAACCAAACAAATAATCTCTCAGTATTGCATAGTAAGTAGAAAAACTATGTGCAATTATGCTGTGTGTACAATCCTATAATTTTTTGTCACATTAAATACGGAAAATGATTTTTTGTTAGAAGGATAAATATATTAATACAGATATGAATCCATATGCAGCTTAGTAATTTCCCAAGATTGATAAGTGTGAGAACTTCAGATGTAGATTAATAAATGTGTATTTAAATATTTAAAAACAGGAGTGCTTTTTAAAAGTGCTGAGAACATTACATTTCCCAGGTATGACAGTGCTCGCTCCTAACTTTGGGAAATGAAGTCCCTCATTAAGACAATTAAAGTATATAAGACCAATTTTTAGTCTCATTGTTTTTAAGTCCTTTGTCCATAAACCAACATGATAGCTCATTTCAATGACCATCTTTGAAACCTTTGAATGACCATCTCCTCCAAACAAAATTAAAGTAATGAACTCAGAGCCTGACTATTGTAACGGGAAAACAATATGAAACTCTTCTTCGTGCTTTTATCACCACTGTCATTAACTAATGGAATGCATAAGAGCACATAAAGCACACTAAGCACTGACTTCTCTCTATTCTAGACTAGATTATAACCACCTGAAGAGGAAAACCCCAAAAGTTGCTTCTACCTCTACCTTGTTCTACATACATGGGCTGCTCCATGGTGGTATTCAGTAAGACAACGCATCAGTTTCCTTGCTGAAGAAAGATACCATTTAAAGAAATCAGCCTTATTATGTCCCAATGACAAGCATAATTAAGAATGTCTGTCTCTGAAAGGCATAAGAATAGAGGGAGATCTTTTGTTCACCTGAGCACACTACCATCCTTCACCCATCCAAGTAATTTAAGCCCTGGCTGAATTGGACAAGGACAGGTGTAATTGGGCCCCAGTCTCGGCTGCTTCCAGCCTTGCAATTACCCTAATAAGGTTGTCTGTGGAGGGGTCAGTAGCTAGCGGCCAGTTTGGCTGGAGCCTTTTCCAGCTGTCAACAGAAGGAGAACAAGGAGTCCATTGGGTCACAGTGCGAGACAAAATGAATGCTGGTAATTGATCTAGTGACAGCAGCGTCTGTCCTGAGACTAGAGAAATGGGCAGCTGCAATGAAAGACTTGATGCCAAAAAAACCCCGAAACAAAATAAAAGTCCACAAAGAACTCGTATGTGTCTGAAGATGTGGTAAAGGGAGATGTTATGTGGTTTTTAAAGGTCATGCAGTCATGTGGACATCAAACGTGGACATTTCATTCAGCTATGCACAATAATGTTGCCATCTCTTCATTTATGTGAAGTGAATAAAATCAACTTTTCCACAAGGTTTTTAATTCTACTTTCTCAACCCACTCCCTCCCAAAATACCCAAAGGCATTTGCAGCCCATAGGTTAGGATCCATAGGTAACGTCGATGGATAATTATGTTCTCTTGGATATTTCCAGAAAGGTTCTGGATCTATCCTTGAAAATGCTTTCCCAATTAGTGGTGTGATTCAGCATGTATATTCTGAGCTTCATTATTTCAGGTGGGTTGAAATGTAATTTTAACTCATCCTTCCATTGCTCTATTCTTGTGACAGTTTTTAATTAAACATAGTCTTTAATCAATTAAGTGGCAGCTGCAAGTAATGTGTCTGAATGTCTCTTTAGAAATACCCAAACTTGCAGAAAATGTAAGTTCAAATACCAGCAGGGAAGAGACTGTCTTTCATCCTTTCTTTGAATTCCATGAAATTTCCTGTCTGGGTCTACACATCAATATCTTGCCTAGACATAAGAGACAGACTTTCAAAAACAATTCATCCCTCCTCCCTTTTCTATCTGCATGGTAATTCAGGATAATAAAAATAATAGTAATAATAAATATTGAAGCTGGATTTAAGGATTGCAGCTCTAAAGCTTGAAAATCCCTGCTTATTGCTGGCAGAACCTACACGTTTGGAAAAAGTGTTGATGGTATTGATAGAGATCATGGCTTATCATCACTTTGACTTCAGGGCTAGCATAAAACATACATGTCCCTGTGCATAATTAAGCTTATGGTTACTAGTAATAATGGTAACAATAATAATAACTGTTATTATTCTTTACAGTTGAGGTTAGAAACTAATTTCTACCACTTTTTACAAAGATATAACAAATGATGTATGCTTACTCTAGTTAGGCATGTAAGATTTAATGTCTTTCTACAAGGTAATCAGCCTAGATTCTCCTTTCATAAAATTTTTTACAAACTGAATAAATATGACTGCAAAGCTTGAGAGAACAGTTCTGCCATTGCACTTGAGAGAAATGAAAACAGAGACACCAATAGGTTATGAGTGGGATTGACAAAAGTAAGAAAGTGGTGGTACTTACCCTAGCTGTTCTCTTTAATCACTAAAGAGAAGTAGGTGACAGCAACAGGCAAGTGATCCAGCCTTTAGTGGGGTGACTAAGAATAAAATGAACTAAGATTAATTCTGCCTGGAGAAACCTCCTGCTCTCCATCTTATCAAGGGACTCTGGGATGACTAGCTCAGTTGTAGATACTGAATCTTGAAGGACTAAAATAGATTGGCAGAATCCTGCCTGTGACTTGTTCATGTTCAAACTTGGAGTCTATGTGTGGTGTGGTCAGAAACAAGACTGACTTTTTTAATGCTCACTTATGAATGAACCTAAAGAAGCTACATGTCTTTTCAAGGGCACATGAGAACTTGTTAGCAGGAACAGGGAATGAGACCACACGCTTCTTCTCATTTCATGTCTTTTGCCATTACATTCTTCATGGACTTCCAAAACCAAAAAAATGTTGAGATCTTATACCAATTCTTACACATACATTTCTAGCAGGATGGCAAATTACAAAGATACAGAGTGTGAGCTCCCATTTTATAACTATGTGAGTTTAATAACCATGCAGATTTTTTGTGAGTTTTGTGCCATTGGTGCCAATATCCCGTAACTGCTGACCTGCCTGGCAGGGAGGCCACTGTGCAAGACACCAAAGTGGGAAACTGGACAGGCTTGCTTCGAGAGCATGTCATGGCTTCATGGACCCTATAGCTACCGTTCCCCTGCCAAAGGGAGTGCATGATAATAATAACATTTAAAAAATGTTAGCTTGTGGTGTTTTTCTTTTTCTCATCCTTATGCCACAATGCCAAGGAAGTTAGAGAGAATGCTGGCTACCAGAATGATGGATTTATGACTCCAGCTGACGCCTTTTTTCCTTTTGTGAATAAGAAGTTTTAAAAAACAGGCGTGTGTCTGTGTGTCTCCTGTACAAATAGCCTGGATTAAGAGCGTGCATCAGGATCCAATGCACATGTCGAGGCCCATTCTGAGTTCTGTTCAGAAACCAAGTGCTTGTCCACTAGTACAAAGCCTCATGCACTGGTCAGACATTAGAATCCCTTGGGTGCATTAAACACACTGAATACAGTCTCTTTTCCCTATCAAACACATCTGGGATTTGGAAAAGAAAATAATTTTGGGAACTTAATGTCTTCTTCTGTCGTGTTTTCATTTTTTGCAGGTTCTATTCCAAGAAATTCCACTCAAATGTTCTTTCTTCACCTCAATCCTTATTTTATTTCAAGGTACAGACCAGATTTGGAGACCAATCATATTTTGAGGTGACACTTTTGACTTATTCTCTCTGGTACAGTGAATTAATAAAATCAATTTTTCTGGATATAAAGCAAATATTTGAGGGTGCAATCAGGTAGTAAGAGCTTATACTGAGATATGGAAAATTGTCCATGAAACTGGGCACCCATAGAAACCACCCATAGAAACCTCCACTCAAGTTTTGATTTTTTTTTAAATGTAATTCAAAAATTAAATTAATTTACACATAAGGTTTTCTGTCCATATATTCAGAGGGATTTCAAAGATTTAAGGCAATGTCCTGAAACCCACACATGAGTGAGGAAAAATGTTTGCAAAAATGATATATGAATGGGAAAATCTGTTTACCAGGCTGAACACATTAACAACTAAAAACCTGCATAGCAAAAATAATTAAAAAAAAAAAAAACAAAAAACCAAAAAAGACCCTCAAAAAAACCAACCCCATAAACCCAACAACAGTGGATAATTTAATGTTTTGACAAAAGTATCATGAAATAGGAAAACCAAAAAAGGAATTAACAGAAACTAAATAATACAGAAACAAAAACAACACAGATTTAGAAAGAGACATTGAAGCCAAACCATATGAAAATTGAAATGGATTGTCTTTCACTCCTTAGGAATATGAGACTGTACCCCAAAGTAGCCACTGTGTATAATGAACACTACTCCAGCAAACTGCAGGTTCTGCAAAGCCAAACCATGGACACTTGTAGTTATCCATTGGGTCCAGTTTTTACTTTTTGTTTTCTCTGCATCTCACTTTTCCCACTGGATATCAGACTATTTTCTTCCACTTTTTGTGAACTTTTCTCATTAGGTTAGAAGTCTTCTGACAAAGAGATCATCTGTTACATGCTTCTGCTGTGCCTCAGGCAAAAGGACCCCCGTATCTTGGTCAAAGCTTTTACAGTTGTTGTTAGAACAATATAGCTGAATCCCACATGGAATTTAGTTAGTGCACATACTGGTCTTGTAGATGTGATACATTTGACTGCCAATGTACATACAACAACAACAAATGGTCATGGTGTTTCTCACTTTTCCCTTGGCTTATGTTCAGATTTTTCCAAAACAACTAAAGCTGGTCTATCAAACTACTAATGAGTAAGAAGGAATGATTTTAACAGAGTGACATCTAAGTTTCCTCAATTTTTGAAGGGGAAGACATAAGATGAAGCTGTTGAATAGATATCAAATAATCAAATAATCAGATTGATTACCCTTACACTTATAAAAATTTGACAGTACAAATCTCACTTTGTACTCACTACTCATTCAAGCTAAATGTACTTAAATTGATATGGGGAAATTTTTTTTTTTCCTTTGGAGAAACCTAAAAATAGAAAATCAATCAAAGTGACTATGATAAACAAAACTGCATGACAGGAGATTTCAGATAGGCATTTCTGTTCCTTTATACTCTCCTCAGAGAAATTAGTGCAATTTTTATTAACGAGCAGTGCAATGACATGATCAGTAAAGTTACAGTTTAACACAGATTTCATTTACTCCTCAGTTATTTAAGAAGTTAGGACATTATTTTTCCTTAAAATCTACAGGAGATAATTTAAATATTTTGTACTGTTCCTATCATAAAAAACCACAACCATCTCTCAACCTTTCACATTAGGCTAATTCTGCTGCCACTGATGTCTTTTTTAAATCCCTCTATAATTGCACTGCAGGTAGAGGTAGTCCAGGCTTCAGGACTTAAAAATTCTGATCTTATTTTTGATTCCACCTAGAAGTTCCATTAAAAAAACAATTTGAACACTTTCAGCAATGGAAAAAGTACCTGGTTGTATAAAGGAGATGTTACACACAGGCCCAGACTTGCTCTGTCCATATGAGCCAGACAGAAAGAAGTCAGACCTGGCTCTGAATCTGTACACCTACATCAGCATGCTGCTCACCACAGCAGAGTCATCCTGCTGTGTCCACCAGTTCTGGTTACCCCAGAGTGGTACCAGTGGAGCTTTTGTCACCTACATGTATCCACATAAAACTCCCCTCAGTTTTCCCACCCTTGTTTCAACATGTATTACAATCAAAAAGTCTTTTTCCCTCATTCAGATAGCAGATTGACTGGTTCTTTCTCCCTGAGCAGCTACTCAAAGTTGTGTTTTATCTTCATTGTTCAGTGGGTGGTCCTCTCCACCATTATTTATTACCTGTTGATGACAGAATTATTGGTTTCCTTCTGGGCTTTTCCATGGTTCTCTTTGCTAAATGCTATTGGAAATACTCCAGAATTTTTTATTATTTTTTTTTCCTCAAAATATGCAGATTTTTTAACATTTATATGGTTTGGACAGTTCTTCTCACCTACTTTTGAGATGGTGGGATTCAGTTCACAGATTGAGACATCTGTTTTTGGGTTTTGGCATGCAGATTTCTCCAGGCAAACTAAGTATCTGAGCAGTGGAGGTCCAGACTCCAATATTAGTAGAACCTATAGGGTGATGGCACACATAGGTACCTGCTCTTTACTCTTTTTGGTCTCACTGAGGATGTTACAGGGATAACAGGGAGCCTACTAGCCTTCCCTGCCATTTCAATTCAGCTTAGACTGAGCCATAGTAATGACTCTTGCTCATTTGGGTGTACTGGATTAAAATAAACAGTATCTCCACCAACCTAAAGTGTGTAACTGCTTAATAATGCCTTAGTAACTCCTCTGGCCTTCTCAGATGAAATTTGAAAATTACAGGTAATTACAAAAGGCAGAAAAGGAGTCTTATAACAGGAAGCGCTGGACAGTGTTAATAACAGGTTTCATTAACAGATCCACCTATAGTATATATGACAGCTGCACTAGGAAAAAACAAAACAAAACAAAACCACAGAAGATTAACATAACAGCTATTAGGTAAATAAGTAAGCAAATTGTCTACAAACCCATATAAGAATCTTTTAGCTTTTTAAAATCCACATTTTAAGCTGTAAATAGTGGACTCATGGGAAAGTCACATACATTCTAATAGTTATGAGAGCAGTTTGTTACAAAAATCTGTAAATAAAAAAGTAAGTAATCCTGAGTTTGAAAAATATGACAGAGCTTTACCCAAGTCAGATTTTCTTGCTGTGCAATGGCTGCGAAGGTACCTCATAGACTTCAGTAAATAATGATTATCTCACTAAATATAGTGAATGGTGTCCTTGCTTTAAAAAGAACAAGCTGTTTGATCACAGTGAATCCATCAAAAACATAGTTTTATCTAGTCTTTGGATGTGCAAAATCCACAGTAGTGGAGTTTTCTGGTACTCTCTTTGTTAGTTAAAATTAGTGGCTTGTACCTATTTCTCTTGGATAGGCAACACACAGAGTTCATGCATTTGTCAGTGCCCAGTGTGGAGCACCAAGCAATGATCTTGTGCACTTTTTGCAAATAGTTCGCCAAGACTCAACATCCCACTCTCAGGAATGTTTTAGTTCCTCAGCACCTTCTACTTCCACTGTAGATATTAATCATGGGAAGAAAATGCTTTGGAGCGTGGGTTATCTTACTTGATAAATGTACAGCTGCTAGCAGACTGGAGCCCTCATCTCATGCACAACACTACTTTTATTCTGAAATGTTCTCCTTTACAACCCTGTGGTTGCATGGGTCAAAGACTAGGTGGAGGTGCCCTATGCTTTCAATTTGCTGAAAGAAACTGCAGTGAAGACAACTGTGACAGCCATATATGGTGGCTATAGCGTGAACAGAGAACACTCAGTGAGAGCACTGTGCATATGTTTGATTTTGCTGCATGTGTAGTTTATAACTCACTCAAGGCTCTGCATCTCATTAGTTCTGGGTGGGACTCTCCCACCAGGATAAGCAGTCTTCATTTCATGATATTTTTGATCTATCTGTTTTAATACTAACTGGATGTAACAAGACTGATGACTTGTGAAAGTCCATGGGCAAACCTGACAGGATTATTCAGATAGTACAAGAGGGCTGGTAGAGTGCTTATTAGTTTTAGAGACAAATTGGTGAAATTTGGATTCTCTTAACAATGTTTGACAGATCAGCCAAATTCTAAGAAGCAGAACATAACACAGGCATGGGCCAGGACTCAAAGACTTGGACCATTTCTGCCTGAACTTCTCTATTTCAGTCTTGAAGAAAAAAAAAATACAGACATGGTATTAAAGAGGCAACAAAGAAACAGAGCCCAACAACACCAGCAAATAAAGAAAGGTATGGAGCACTGAAACAACCATGCCCCAAGATATCTTCTGCCTTTGCCATTGAGCTCTGAGGACATTGCCCACAAATGGCATGGCCACAAGCAACCAGGACTTCCCACACCTTGCCCTGACCTGCAAGAATCAGTTGAAGGAGTGTAGTGAAAAGCAGTCAACCACAGTAGAAAAGGAAAGATCAATCCATGTAAATCTGAAGGCTGGATGTTGTTTTGATGGAAAGAGAGTGAACAACTTTCACAACAAAATATGGAGCATATAGTGTAATAGGGAGTGCTAATAGGAACATAGTGAGGGAGAAAGGAACCTTAAATCCTACATTGCTTTTGAGTGTCCAGGGTGCATCATAGGTTAAGAGGTTTTGAATCTGTGGGTGTGTATCCTTTATGGGTCTGATTTTTCCCTTCAGGCATGAGCCCTTTCTTCACACCTTGGTCAGTCAGGGGAATGATGAAATATTGAAATGTGGACTTGCATTGACATGAAAGACACAATGAACTAATTCACAAATGCCTTATCAAAGAGAATGCTGAGCAGTGATTTCATTTCAGCTTGTATACACATCTACATGACAAAGATACATTTGATGATAGTTTTCTTAGGCTTGCAGTCTAAAAAATACCCAGTAAACAAAAATAAGAGACAGAAAAATTCAGATGGAAAAGAGGTTGGTTTTAACCATAAACCCACTTAACAATCAGAACAGCAAACTGATGCTTTCAAAAAAGTTTTTCACTATTGCTGGAGACATAAAAATAAAGACTGAACATTTTTCCCCTGAAGAGCATGCTTGCCTTCAAACTGGACTTAAGAATATGTTACAACCTGGGCTATGTGGAGAGTCAGCATGCTTCAGCTACTCAAAAAACCTTCAGCAGCTTTCTTCTCTAAGGGAATGTTTATTAATATAGACTGGTATAAGAGGTAGCAAGTTTTGTAGTTTTCCTTTTTCTTTCCCTTTCCCTATTTCTATAGGAAGCAGAGGTAGTAAATAGTACCATGCATGCCTGAATCCTGTCCTCCATTGTCCCTAATTATGCCTTTTGCCAACGAGTGTAATGAAGTGTTTGGATCAGGGAGAAAAGTCTGAGTAAACATCAGGCAGTGTACCTACTCTCTCACTAACAGTTATTCCTGAAAACCATAATCTTGACCAGTACCTGGGTTGGTCTGAAAACCAGATGCAGATGGAGATGAATGAGCAAAATTTTCTACAGATGCCTTAGAGACGACAAGGCCTCTTTTTAAATTTAAACAAACAAACAAATAAATAAATAATTTTAATTGCCCAGTGCTTGCTGTCAGATCCAGATTTGATCTCTTTGGCCCCATTTTTATTTTTATTGCAGATATCAAACAAACCCCTTGACCTGGATGTGCTGACACACAGACATTTGTTGGCATACCTGGGAGAGGGATGTGCAGAGGACTGGAGGTGACTGAGAAGACCTGCGTGCAATCTGGCAGGGTTCAGGGTAAATACCCACTAAGCCATCCCCTGCAGCCTCCTTTGGTTTGCCTTGGGTCTTTGCCACGGACCATGTGTGTGATGACAAGGGCACTAATCTCTCTGTCTCACACACCCAAGTGTGCCACGGAGATGACAACATTCCCTTGCACTTCCTTAGTCCATGGATGATCTTCCGTATGAGCGTATACAACCCCTGGCACAACAGATAACGGTAGCGGGGCAGATATTCTGACTTAATTAAAAGTCACATGTGGGTGTCCCTGAAATATTATGACTTAAAGACTGCTTTCTCCTCAAAACGATGCAGCCTAGAATCCCTTCAAGGCTCTTCATGCTATCAGCGTAACAGTGCAAACGGCTTAGGAGTGAGCACGCACTGAATTACAACCTCCTCCTACAGCAGCTCTGAGTTGCCTTTAAAAGAAGTTGTTCGTTTTGCTGCTGAGCTAACATGATTAAACAAGACAGGTTTGGCAGGGCTCTTCCACATTGTCAAATCTTGAACAAAAGGCGTAATTTTCCTATTTCTTACAACTCCAAATAGCCTGCTTATAGAGATGGCAATTACTCACAGGCAGTGTAACTCAAGATCTTTCCAGTGTTTATATCTCCATATGAAGCATACATTTACATGGCAACGGCATGGGACAAGACATGTCTTTTAATTTTCCCATCATAATTCATCATAATTCACTCCCTGCCAAAAAAACACTGGAGATGATTACCAAGTGTGACTACGATCGGATCATTTAGCAATTTGAGTTTCCACACCTTTTGTGTGAGGCTGGGCTTTGTTTTACTTAAAGCAATAATTGCATTCTAATTTCATAATATGGATCGTGGTTGCTTCATCTCTCTGTGCCTTCAAGGAAAAGAAAAAGTGCACAGAACACAACAAACTTTTTTTTTTATGTTCATTTTTAAAAATGAGTTAATAAATGTTTACCCGCTTCACAGGTGTGCTTGCTCCAAAGTCACTTAACTAGCATTCCCACAGTCCCCATAAGAAGGATCACCAAGGTATTACACACTGGTGTCATCCTCAGCAATGATGAATTACATTTTCATGAAGAACAAAGTTAACAAATCATTTTTAGGAATAAAAAGATGGCAAAGGTTTTCAAATGAAATGTGTTAAAGAAGGAGTTAAGATTTAATAGCTTTTAATTCAGACAGAATTTCAAAACAAACTGAGCAGAAATGGATGATTACAAACAGACTTGGATTCCATCCTGCACAATGCTCAAATTTGCCTTCAAAGCACCCTCAATGAACAATGAAGAATATGAAGGCACCTCTCACATCCCAGTAGCATAGATTCAGAGCTTGTTGGAAACCTTTTACCTTTCATCTCATCCAGAGCATGCAAATCCATGCTTTAGTTGGAGTGGTAGCGTTATGTCAGTTTATCAGGTCACATAAAACGTCACACGACAGGTCACAGCGTGTCCCAACTGGTCTAGGTTTCATTGAATTACTCATCCTCATCTCCATCATAGCAGCATGGGTTCCCACAAGTCTTCAGTCCCAGGTACTTCATGACAGATCTAGCCCATCAGCTCCTACCTTTATATCTAAGCGCAACCTGGAGGTGCTAACAAGGGTGAAATGGGCAGAAGGGGTCTACTGTGTGTCTAATATGTAATATGTGGGCCTTCCATTTGCATGGGCTTCAGGCTAGGTTTATTACTGAGTTATTTCCTAGAGAGCATAGGAAATCAAATTGTCTGAAAATAAAGTCCAGATAACTCTAAAATATAAAGGAAAGACATTTCAAACTTTATAATCTGCATGTTAGAAGATGCAGACAATTTTCTCTCTTTTGTTCGATGATGGTTCTGACCTCATTTTTGACACAAATTTCTCACTTATATCTCAAACATTTGTTACTTCTGCAGTCTCTGAAGGTACCAAACAGCAGTTTTTTCTGTACTGGTCTCTGTCACAAAACCCATCTGAGGCAGTCTATGTATGTTTCCCCCAAACAGGCATAGTCATACTTCTATCTGGGGTATGCTCCTAATATCTGGAATGTCTGGAAATCAGGTAAAACCACCTCTCATGCTAGATCCCTCTTTCTTGTTCCCAGTTGGTCTTCCTTTTTTCCAGCTGCAAATGCTTAGATCCTCAAGGCTCCTATTGATATTTTGGAGTTGCAACCATCTTTGCCTGCATTCAGAGTTGTAAATCAGATGTCTGCCATGTCAACTGGACAGATGTGCCATGAATTTCCTCTAACGTGATGTGGTTTTGCTCCTGCAGGACACCATAGACTCATGTTTCTGTACATATTAGCTTCCTACAGCCATTTCTGTGTACATGTATAAGTTGAAACCATGCGTGGGGGCTTGCTTCACTCAGGGCTGCACAACTCACATCATGTGCTCTATGAAGTGTATTGGTATGACTTAAGACTTAGTAGGTCTCCTTACAACATATTTCATGACCACTTTCATTAACAATATGCCTTAGCCTTTTTGTGACATTTTTTGGTTATACTTCAAAGGACTTTTAATTTACCATATCCATAATCCTTTCCAGAACTTGACAGGAAAGGTAGCTATGCACAGTCAACTCTTCTTACAAATCAGCAAGAGGTGTTTATGTGAGTTTCCCACACTACAGGAGGAGCAATGTCAAATTTAGGATTAGTATTTCAAAACATCTAGGACTTTCTTTCTTTTGTAGGTCTGTAAATATCTGTGAAGAATTTGATGCTGTAAAGAGTCAGTTTTCCAGACCAGGGAAGGGCCAGTATTTGCAGTCTGACCATAGCCATTTAGCTCAGAACTTATTTGATGTAAAGAGTTTACTTGTGCCCTTTTGTAGCCAACAAGGAAAGAAAGAATTCTTCAGAGCATCATTTAAAGCATGCAACAGACCTCTCCTTTGAATCCTGCCTTTCTTTTTCTCTCATCTATACATACAGTTTGCAACATTAATCTTTCTAGTGTAGCTGTATAAAGGTAGGTAGTATAAATACCCTTCTCTAATGCTGCATGACTAAATACACCCATTGCACAAGACCCATTGCACAATGCTCATGGCAGCTGCATATGTAGAATAGATTTTAATTCCAAATAATTGCTGACTTTTGATTTTGACATACTGAATAGGATTCTTTTACCTAAACACAGGCATTTCAGGTATATATATGAAATACTACATGATCTGTGATCTGCCACAACTGCAAGGGTAGTAAGATCTACCACAAATCCTGCATCATGTCTTGGAGATGTCAGCTTCTCCAGGGTACTCAAACAGCTCAACCACCTGTGTTTAGGCAACCTTGATCCATCTATTTGTAAACAGGCTCTTTGATGTCATCAGAAGGTATCAACTGTTCTTCTTGGATGTTGGATATTTCAATTTCTTCACCAATTTTCCACATGTTAGTAATTCAAACAACTAGAATGAGCCTGGTTCTCATTTGCCAAATGCTCCAAGCAACTTCATGTAACTTTACAGTCTGTCAATAATTACATTGTGAAAACATACAAAATAACAAAAATTTGTTCCTGGTTTTAACTGCACCATGGAATTGAACTAAATTTTCCTTCCATTTGATAGTTTGAATGATACTTTTGTCGTTGCTTTTCCTTGTTTTGGACTTTGACCTTCTTGGGGCTTAAAAAATAACTAAATGGAAACATAGGTTTGTATATGCATTGTAACTGTGCTGAACATAATCTTTATGATTTGAAGAGAGTCAGCATTAAATTAGCACTGATCAGTACTGGAAGAGATATCTCTATGGATATTTCAACAGTATTTTTCTCGCAAAAGGATAAAACTCCTGCAGAATTACCCCTTTCTGGGTAAATACCCTGTCTGATAGCAGTTACTTCCCTGTCTTTAGGTGTGGGTCAGCATTTTCTCAGTTGTTGTCAGTTATGCCCTAAGAAACAGGAGAAAAGAAGCCAAACTGTGCAGACTCGGCCATATTGTCTACTTGCTAGTAGAAAAGTGGGAATGCCCTTCAGCTCTGACTTTGTATATTGCATCTAGGTCTTTATCTCCTGATGTGTCACAAAACAAGCAAGCTAAAGAGAAAGACAAAGAAAGGGGAAAGGGCATATAATAACTTTATTTCCTTTAATTTTCTAATTAGTCATTCAATGTCACCTACACTATGTCAGATTTCTTCTAGAGGTCCTTGAGTGAGAGAAGCACTTCCAGAGACTGATTCTGCCCTTTTGTCATAGGCATCTATTCAGTGAACTGTGTGACTGAAATGACTACCTACGCATGGCTATTAAATAAAGAGGATGAATCCCACCCTTAGTAAGTTGCCAAGGTCATTCAGGAAACTGGTAGTACGACAGGAACACGACAGTGATTTGCAGAGTCCTAGTACAGAGCCTCACCCAAAATGCACCTCTCCCAGGCCCTCCAAGCAGAGACAGTAAACCCAAGATTATCACAAAAATTAAATTCCACATCCATTTTATCACCACTGTCTTCCAGAAGTAAGAGCTGTTAGATGAGTAAACTGCTTTCCAACAGAAATGTTCTAGAGCATCTGAAATGTCTACACAAGATTAGTAGAAAAGATACAAAATCCAGAGAAGACTCACACCTTTCTGGAAAAGCGATGAAAAGACAAACAGGACACCCCAAGGCATTTCAGTTGGGAATAGATGTGATTAAGCAATGGAAAGGGTGAGCTACAGCTCACAGTGTCCAAGCTCCTATTAAAATTAATGGAGATCTAGTTCCTAATTCAGATGTCTGAGCATACATTCAGATGTCTGAGCTGTTATTCTAGTACGAATTCAATGCTATCCAGCTCAGTTTGGAAAACTTTACATTATCACATTGCAAGAGATTAAAACCATTATGATATTACAATACCTTTTTCTATGGCATGATAGACCAGATAAACTGTTTTGACATTGCTCTCTAGTTAAAGCAGGACTCTGGTCAGAGAAGATCCATGCCTATGTGGTTTGCAAATGTCTCTTGCAAGGTGATCACAATGACTCTTTCTGGCCCCTACATGTATCTATTCCATCACTGGGATACAAATCTTACAATGCAGAAAGACAGAGAGACAGGGAGAGACAGGGGGGAAAAAAAAAGAAAAAAAGAGAAAATGAAAAATTTACCTCACAACTGCATTGCATAACTAGCAATCATCGTAATAGAATTACTGACATTACGGGCTGCTAAAGGAACAGCTAGTAGCTTGTCTCACTTGTCGGTAATTTACTCTATGCCTATTTAGCCTTGATGTACAACCTAGGTCAATTGCTGTGCCACTTTCCTATCTTCCTACTTCTGAGTTATAGGGAGAAATGTGTGCCTCATGAATTACTATCTCTCCTGGTCAAGCTTGTCTCTCATGCTGTTCAGTAGTGCCATGTGTTAATAGATAGTGCTGAACAGTTAATATCACCAGCTAATTGGTAAAGCATGTCTGAAGCAGATGTATTTAAATATAGAATGTGGAGGCTGAAGGAGTAACTGAAATGCATAACTGATAAGGATTTATTATTAGAACAGATTAATGAGCCCACCTCTTTCCCCCTCCCTTCATCTCTCCTCCTCTTTTCTGGCCAAGTGTATTTTTAATTCTTCCTTTTCAGGAAGAATTTATTCCACTGTTGAGAAAATTGGGATGAATAATTTTGTGTTGGCTGTATGGCAGCAACTGGAAGGTCAAACAATTTATGCCGTGTCCTGAGTGTGTGGTATTTGTGGACACCCAAGTCTGTAGTAAAACAGTTAAAACTGATTTAGAAAGTGTAGATTAAGAAGGGATATGTGAAGAAGGGAGAGGGAGAGGTAGAGTTGTGTATTTATTCTAATGAAGATCAGTTGTCTCAAAGTTCCACAATATCAAACCAGAATAAAAAGACCCTTCAAAAGACCTTTGGCTCAAGTCTCAACCCTCTGCTCAGCTTTCCACTGCCTTTGCTGTGAGGCCTCTCAGTTCCACAGACCAGTCTTCTCCTCGAGTCGAGGCTGTAGTAGAAACAGAGATGTTTTTGGATGTATCCTCACTCCCACATTTAGACCCCATGGAAATTTCAAGCCAATAAAGTGGGTCCAGAATTAGGAACTGGACTTTTGGCAAGATGCACGTCCTTCAGTTCACCCTCAGTTGGGAAGTTTTGGGTCATACATCTTTTCCATGGAGGTTCCCCTCAACTCTGAGATACCTGAGCCACTTTGTATGCATCTGTTATGCTCAATGAAGTCAATGTGTGTATATTTGCTTTCTCCATTTTGCAGCAGGAGACACTGAGATCCAGAGAGTGCAAAGTTAGCATTTTCTGAGATGAAAGTTGAACTTGATGAAAAAAGATGAAAGTTAGAACTTGAATAATGATCTCAAATGAAAAACAAATAGAAGAATACATAGGGAAAGGTGCATTTTCTCCATGCTGTTCTACCCAGCCTACCATTGCTCTCCCCACTCTTTTACCAAGTGGTTGGTGGATGGACAGTAGTCACAAGATAATTCATCATGAAAAATTAATCATGCATTTAAATTAAATGAGCATACTCATGCTTTCATTTGTTCATGGCTTAATGGTTGCTGTCAAGAGGTTGTGCTCCAACAGCTATTGGATTCAATGAAAAAATACCTGTCCTGGAACTCAGTGTACAGCCAGGTAAACGGAATTCACTCCCTCTTGAACTGGACAATTTAGGGTTAACTCACTTCTCATTATCAAGCTTTCAGTTCCATACAAGTGAGGCTACTCACTGGTTTACTTACTAAATGTACTGATTTAAACCATATTTTTATGTGGCAGTATGCCTCTGCAAGACATCCAAGCTATCTCTAATCTAGAAGGCCCTAGCATGCCTTAGCTGTGATGTGATACTGTACTGACATGAGTCCCAAGTAGACAGAGACCTCTTCATCCTTGATTTCCATGTGAAGGAAATCTGTGTACATGGATTAAATAGGAAGGTGTGACACATCCTTACCTATCTCTGACCAGGATAGGAGAGGACTTGGTCAGCTTGGTCTGTATCCAGATCTGTATCCATTGCCTGATCTACACAGTGACTCACTAGACTTCACCAGGCTTATAAAATAAGGACTGTATTAAAATAATTTCAAAAAAGATCTGCAAAATCTTCTCTAAATAAAATTAAAAAAAAAAAGTAGGTTATTTTCATCTTTAAGATGAATGACTACATCTATGTGGAAAACCACATAAGGATCAAAATCATCCTCAGTTATATCCATGAGACCACATGAAAATGAAATAAGGTCAGGATTTTCCCAGCAAGTACGAGTTTCTTTGGGTTTATCCCACACTTTGCAACTTCCCATGGTTCAGTGACCTGATGTGAGGTGTTATCCATTGCAGAGTTTATTTAACTGAGCTTGGTTTTTGGCACGCCAAAGCTCCCCTAAACTGCAGGTTTTGTTTTTATTGTTTGGGTTCTGTTGGTAAGATATTTACAGTTATTCTAACATCACCCATCATAAACAGATTACCATTCCAAATTGCACTATGGGGAAGTGGTAAAAAAAAATTGGGCAGGATTAAGGTAATCCTAAAACAAGCTAATAAAATCACATATAAGCACTCTAGTTTCAAACAGAGGCAAGATGAAACATATATTCTCTTTCAATAAGTTTTCTAGAGCAATAAACCTTTAAATCCAACGTACAATATATATGCATGTTTGTTTGTGTGTGTGCCTGTGTACATGGGTATTTTCTTAAACTTTCCTTTGCCAACATACAAAGCCCAGCTTGTCAGAGTTACATCACGTTTGTAAATCTCCTCTTCAGTGAAATTTGTCCAACATCAACCATCAGCTCATGTAAGCGTAAGTCTTGTTTGACAGATGAGTGTTTGGGTTTTTATTTTCTTTCTCTCTCCCCCACCCCCGAATCTATGTTTTTAAAATTCTTATTACTTTATCAACTTTTTAATAGAGATAATAATAGGGACAGGCCAGAGATAAGAATTTAATGTTTATAATAACTTTAAATCTTACCTGCTTGCTATTATAACCACACCACCAGTAAATAAAGGGCAGATTATATTTCAAAGATGATGCTATACGCTTGACATTTTTTTCTCTTTTGAAACACATGGTTTCATATAAGTGTTTTTCTCCCATTATTTGATTAAAAGCTGAATTTTCTCCTTGCTGATGTGTGACAAAAGCCCTGTTGGCTTCAATTGAATGGAAAGAAGTATTTAATACATATGACTGTAAGCTCCACCTGAGTTTCTTAAAACAAGGGGCAGATCCTATACAGATAAAAAAATGCCATTGATATATGGGCAATTTATCCTCCACCTAAGGTGGAGTTGTCATAACTCCATGATGCAAATTGTTGCAGCTTGAAAGTGGAATTGCTACAGATCTGTCTTGTAATGAAAGTAATTTATATTGGCTGAAAATGTACCCCAGTGATTTAGAGCTGGTCTTGTTTACACCAAGTTTGATGGCAAAATTGCTGGTGGATTCAAATGAAAACCCAAGTCATATGTAAACCAAAGTGAAATGCCAGTGAAGCCTCCAGGAGTATTACAATTCACTTGAAAGTCAACCAAGAGAATGGGTGCACTTGTGATTTCACTATTATGGAAATTACTTGAAGGAGGCAGTTCTGCCTGGACTACCACCACATGACTTCCTGTGGTCACACAATTTTGCCTGTAGTATCCAGGCAGATTTAAGACAAACTCAGACTCTTTGCTCTTTTCACCTCTCTGCTTCTTTACAACTGGGCAGCACACTAATTTGTGTCATGTGTGAGTAGTTTCACCACAAATACTCTTAAATCTTTGTGTCTTTTTTTTTTTTTAATTATGGTTTCCTATTTTTTACTGACACCTCTTTAATCCTGAAAAGATAATGCACTAATGTCAAATCCTGCTTCAGGGTGGCAGCTAATTGCATATTTGGCCAAGCACTGGACTTCCTTCCTTATAATGTTTGTCTCAAGTGCTACACAAAGGCAATTTGCGGTGCATTTTACTAGCCAAATGTATATAATATTACATATTATTAGAATGCTATTAAAGCAAAGACTTTTGTTGTTCTCCAGCCAAACACAAAGAACTCTTTTCCTTTGTATAAAGAAGTTTCAAAGTTAAAACTTCCTGCCTCTTCAAGCTTCCAGCAGTGTCCTGACCTTAATGAACTGGGAAAAGTTATTTTTCTCATTCCAGGAAGAAGCTGTAGATATTTTCCATTCTTGTAACTTAGGGCAGGACAAGGTGTGACTACACTGTGTATGGATACCTCTGAGCTAATTCCAACTAACTTGTTTGGGTAGTGCATGCAGGAGAGCGCAGAGAAAAGCCAAAATTGCAATGCTTACTGGAGGAGCAAAGTTATAATTCTGCTAAACTCCTTCCTGTCAGAAATACCTGAGGAAGCTAATTTCAGGTTAGATGTGTTGCAGTCACATCTTAACCTTGTCTGAGATGTTCTCTTACCTTTTCACCTCCTTTCAGCTTACCTGGTAGGCGTAGTCTCTGATTCTAGCTTTCCTTGACTCTTACCATGAAAGAACCTTGCCTATTCCTGATGTCAAAGCTCTAATGGCAGAATCAGACATTCATTCAGGACCTAGAAATAGTTTAGAAAATTAGTTCATTTTCCAGATCAAGAAACTGAAGCAGAAAGGTGTTCTTATCCAAAAGTTAGTCTCAGGGGGAGCAGAACTTAGCTGAGCCACATAGAGGGTCTGCAGGAATGTAAAGTGACCTTCACATGCATAGGGAGTGGGGCACAGCTGTGGCTGCAAGTGCACAACTATTTGCATCCCAATTTGTTGCATCCCCTTTATTGTGGGTTTCTCTGCTTTTGTAGCCTGGCCTTGTCCCTTCACTCTCTGTACCCAGAGAGTGGGTAATGGTCTCATTGCCTGACTCCATCCTATCCCAGTATTTCTTTTAAACTAGCCTTGCAGTAAGCATGTCCTACCATTCCTCTGTTCTGGTGGAATTATAAAGAGGTCTGTTTGAAATATGGAAGAAAGTGTTTCTGTTTCAAATTAAATCCACATACATGTGCTAGAAATTTCATAGCAGAAACTTCACATCTATGATCTACTGAGGAGACACCAGTGGCCCAAAGTTTGAAGCAACGAAGAACACTGTAGAGATCTGTTATTTACCTTATATTTACTGTAGAAAAGGGATTTAGGAATTCCCACAGGAGAATCATTGGAGCCAGTAACTCAGTGTGTGGTAGGATGAAAGAGGCAAAGAGGATCATTGAAGGCACCAGGAGAGATAGAATACACAGAGAAATATGATTGAACTCAGCCAATCTTATGTGGAAGTTGTGGCAAACTGCTTAATCCTTTACTTGAATAGCACCCATGTGCTAAAATGGCATGTATCTCCTCAAGACTACATTCTTAGAGAGGAACCTTGCACACTGGAGCAGAAACAGCAAACTGTATGTGGCCCACATCACCTCTGAGTCCCACCAGGAAACTTGGTAGCCCAGAGGTGTTTTTGAACTTACACAGCTCAAAATAATGTGAGGACATAGCCCACCAAAGAGGAGGACAGAGTGTTGTAGCCACTCAATGATATTGCCTTGGTGTTAGGGCCTGAGGACATGCAGTGATGTCAGCAGGTTGAAGACCTGCTGGAATTATGTTGGAAAAGAGGCATCCAAATCTGGTGTGATCTTACACATGCTTTAAAGAGAGCAGTCCCTGTAGAGAGCTTTCCCAGAGCTTTGTTCAGGGGAGCTACAAATTTGATGATGCAGATATATCTCCCGTGTCTATGGTATGCTTTTCAACAGGGTTAATGGGTCTGTGTCACTTCCAGCTGAAGGCTGGCTGCTCTCCAAGTCGGGAAATGCCTGGACAGAGTGAGCTTACGTTCAGAGAGAAGTGCAGTCTGTTTGCTCATCTCCCACAACAGTGCTCCCTCAAATACCAGGAGATGTGTGTTTCTGAGTCCTGTTTTGTTTTGGATTTTGTTTTAGATAAGTAACATGAGAAAGGCTCAAAAACTCATCTTTCTGTTCGGACGCCACAAGACTTGAGTGGAAATATGATGTATTTCGTTTATCACTCAGGCTTTTAAACTAGTGTAAAATGATGATTTTGAAACATTAGCTTTTTTTTCCTCCCACTTTGCTTTGACCTGAATTTAGGGAACCGACAGATTCTTTCCACCCTCCCTGTCCCTTGCAAGAAAAAAAGTAAGTTTTGGATTTCAGCAATTTTGATGTTATTGTACTTAAAAGACCTTGTTGGAAATGCAATGAATATCTTGTTGATGACATCCCAGTGACAACTGAAGTTAATAAGGGTTGTAAAAAGTCATTTACTTCAAATGACTTATTGAAAATGCACAAGGGCTGTCGGTTTCATTAATGCAAAAAATGTAGGAAAAACCCTGCTCTCTTTCCTTTCTTCCTTTCTTTTTGAAGTTGCAAATATGTTATGAATAAACTGCTAAATAGATTTAATATTTGACATAAAGAACCTCTGTCCCAGATGTCTGACTTAATTTATAAATTACTACGCTTACAGAAAGTGTGTTATTGCTATGTGGCTTAATCTTATTTTGTTGTAACGATTGGATATTATTCCTTGAGCAACAAGGGATAAAATAAGTCACCAATAACTAGGTAATGTCCTGTAAAACACAGATATTAACACAAATTCTGCTCGTATTTGAATAGTACAGGTCAAGGTTCAGTTAGATAGTGAAAAATGTAGCCCACCCATTTTAAGGGTCTGTCTTGAAATATTTTTAAGCCATTCCTTAATTTTGTTAATGCTTTGGAACAGTGTTTTCTAGGGAAGACAACTCATCAGAAGCCACCCTGTCCCCTCTTCTGTAAAGTGAGCAAACTTTATTGTTGCACTAAGTCCCTCGTGAGGATGAGAAACAATGTTTTTAATGCTGAAGATTTCATCCATGACAATTAGGATTCCTTTTTCCAGTGACTGCATTTTCACCTTCAAATCCCAAAGGTCACAGAGAGGTAATGTTTTCATTAAAACATACCTGTTAAGGTGACCTAAGCCTTAACATAAACAAAGTCTTTTAAATGCAGACACCTGAAATACCTTGGTTTTCAGTCCTGGCTCCAGTGTTTGAATCTCAAAGGTGAAGAAGGCACACCAAATTCCTTTGAAGCCCAGTTTTCTAACCCTAAACTACTTACTAGAGGTAGATTTCCACTTGAAAACAATTAATCATGTGTGTGGAAATTACTTTGTTAGTAAATTTTACATATGCTGTATTGCACCTGCACACATGAGGTGTATTTCCAATTTGTAAAGATAGCCATTTTTAAAGTAAAAATATCTCAGTTTTTATTTTATAAATATACTTTATGTTTTCCTATGGACAGGTAATATAAACTTTCTATCAATTAAGATAAGGGAGGATAAGTTCAAGAGGGAAACTTTGAACAGAGCATAAACTTATAGCCTGTTACTGGGCATGAAATGATGAAGACAAAATGGTGCCAGATATTTACAGATGCAGATCATCACCAGACTATGTGAACAATTTACATAGATTAAGAATGTGAACCCCACATCTCACTAGTTTCTGTAAGGGTGAAGGAGTAGCTTTTCCAGGAGCTATG